>NC_056735.1:1394399467-1394516967 GCF_019279795.1 Protopterus annectens | reverse complement strand
CTACCCATCTGGTAACATATGGATTGATGCCTAGTTGAGAGAGTTTATCTATTATACCTGAGTGGAAATAGTATTGAAGGCTTTGGCCAGGTCAAGGTAGGCAGTGTGCACCATCTTCCCCTCATCTATGGCCTTGGTGACTGTGTCAAATAAGTCAACCAAATTTAACAAGCATGATCTTCCCTTGCTAAAACCAAACTGCATGGGATCAAGTGTCTGGAGGTTGCCAATGTCCTTGTTAGTGAGGTCCATGATAAGGTCCATGATAATATGCTCCATGGCCTTGAAGATCAGGCTAGTTAGGCTGTTGGGTCTATAATTCCTGGATCGGTGGATGCTCCTCCTTTGTGCAAAGGGATGACAGTAGCTGTCCTCCACTTAGCTGAGATGAAGCTGGTACTCAGGCTTTGGTTGAATAGGGTGCCTAATGGTGCTGCAAGTTTCAGCCTGAGTTCATGTAGGATGCAGCCTGGGATGTTATCAGGTCCCATGGAGGCTGTATTTTTTGTCTTTGAGAGGGCAGTGATTAATCACTTACAGTCAAAACAACAGAAATCGCAGTATGAAAAATACACTTAAATGCAGTAAAATGCAGTTAAACAGTAATGAATTGCAGTAGATAGCAATGAAATATAGTTAATCAGTAGATTGCTTTAAAACAGTTGCTCACAATCACAACAGTAACAGACAGCACAAATAAAGCAGCAATTCAGTAGAATACTGCCATCATTTTAATGAGGCCACCAACAAACAATAATAAATATGGCAGACTAAATGCAGTTGAACTCCTAAGCACAAGCAGCAAAATGATGTAGGAAGCAGTACATTTATTTTAGTAGAAAGTGGGGAGGCAGAAGATAATAAGATAATTCAAGGTTGAGATGCAAAAGCGGTGGGCCTTTGCAAAGTTTTCACTATAAACAGTAGAATGAGCTGATGTAATGAGACTGGGGGGAGTGTCCAGTATCAACTTTATACTAGAGGTGGGCAACTCAAAGCCACCAAGCTTTAAGACCACAGCAGCACCTGTATGGGGAGATGGGATCTAAAAAAAAAAACAGTTGCACAGATTAAACAGGTATGCAGTAAAACAGAAGTGCAGAAAACAGTTGAAAATAAGCACTTATCTTTTTCCAGTAACACAGCAGAGCAATGGCAGAAGGCCTATCTCACTGCAGCTTTGAACAGCTTGAGAAAACAAGGACAAACTGGTTTAAAACACTGGCTATTAAAGGCAGTGAGACAGAAACCAGCCAAATTATCCAGTCAAAATAATAGTGTTGCAGGAATACTTCTAGTTAGATCAAACCAGACTAATTCTCTCTCCCACAAAGAAACAGCTTTTTCCTGACTGATCTAAATAATTACTATTCCCTGGTTACTTACTAAAGCAAGGCGAGATGAAGTGAGTGAGTGATCCTTCTTTGTCAGGTTTCAAAAGCAGACTGTCCTGAGACTTCTGTCTCATCTAGTAGTAAAACATAATTTCAGTGCTGGATTACAAAATGAGATCACATACATCTGGTCATCTGAGTCTGGTTCCCACTTTACCCCCCCCCCCCATCTGACTCTGGTTCCAATACTACCCCCTTTACTAGAAACTGAACAAGAGTCTATCAAATATGTGTCATAATACACACACACATAGAGCTTTGCCAAGATGTGTTATAGCATCTGGAAGCTATAAAACCATTTCAAAAACTTTCACTTTTCCAGCATAGCAATAAAATAGGACTCCCAGTCCTGGTTTAACAGACATTTTGTCTCTGGCTACAATCA
Source organism: Protopterus annectens (assembly GCF_019279795.1). Taxonomy (NCBI): domain Eukaryota; kingdom Metazoa; phylum Chordata; order Ceratodontiformes; family Protopteridae; genus Protopterus; species Protopterus annectens. Next base: position 1,394,515,188 of record NC_056735.1, on the reverse strand, counting down.
GAACTGTAAGATACAATCTTTATGGCTTAAACCAGGTAATTTAATTTCAGATTATTTTTTTAAAGTTAGCTGGACTGAGATTAATCTTTTCTCTTCCAGCATCCTCTGTTCTAATATATTAATTTCAACAGTTACAATACAGTCTGATGTACAGATGTATTTCCTTTCTGTCCAGCAGGACCCACTGTTGATACATTCTGAACACAAGCAGCTTTACAAATGCATTTTCAACACAAGCAGCTGTATAAATCAGTTTGATATAAAAATGACATATAATTCTTTACAAAACTCCAGCTAACTATGCTGGCATATGATACACATCTACTGCCCTACTTCTCCTGACATAGCCGGCAATATATCACATCATCACATCTCACCCCTTTGAAGATTTAAGCTAGCTTTTCAAGTGACTGTTGAGAACCATGGCTTGAAGGACATAAGTCTGTCTGAGAAATATTAACCCATACCCTGTCTTGAGACCCCATCTGTATTGGCATTGCTGACCGCACAGCAATGATGGACTGTCATATCATATGCCTACAACCCTAGGCTCCACCTTAATAACTTGACATTTAGCTGGCTGGCTCAATGTAGCCATGCTAAGGAATTGTGGTCTGTAACTACAGTGAATTTTCTTCCATATAGATAGGGTTGAAGTTTCTGCACTGCACATACTATGGCTAGACATTCTTTTTCTATTGCTGCATAACATTCCTCCCTAGGATGGAGTCTATGGCTGAGATATACAACTGGGTGTTCTTCTCCCTCTGAGGAAACCTTGCTGAGTACAGCCTCCACCCCCATAGTTCAAAGCATCCACCTGCACAACAAATTCTTTGCTGTAATCTGAACTGGCTAACACAGGGGATCCTCCTAAAACCCCTTTAAGCTTTTGGAATGCCTGCTCACAGGTTGGGGTCGTTATTATCTTATCTAGCCTGTTTTTCCTTGTCAGGTCTATGAGGGGAGTAGCTATAGTACTGTATTGGGAACAAACTTTCTATAGTACCCTGCTGTCCCCAAGAATGCCCTCACCTGCTTTTTGGTAACAGGGGCAGGCCACGCCTAAATAGCTTCCACTTTGCCAGGTTCTGGCCTTATCTTACCACTCCTGACTCTATGTCCCAGGTAGGAGACCTCTGCCATACCCACCTGACACTTACTGTGCTTAATGGTCAACCCTGCCCTTTGCAGTCTGCCTAGGACCTTCCTGACATGCTGAAGGTGCTCTTGCCAGGAATGGCTATAGATGGCAACATTGTCCAGGTAAGCAAGAGCATAATCTCCTCCTGCTATGATATGATCTACCAGGCTATGGAAGGTTGCTGAGGCAATTTTCATCCGAAAGGCCATCATAGTGAACTTGTATAATCTGAAAGTAGTCCCAAAGGCTGATGTCTGTCTAGTGGTATGAGTCAAGGGCACTTGCCAGTAGCCCTTGGTCAGATCTGTAATGGTCAGATACATAGCCCCACACAGCTGCTCTAAGGTTTTATCTCTCCTAGGCATGGGGTAAGCAGCTAACTCTGTATGACTATTTTGTTTTCTGTAGTCCACACAGAACCTGGTGCTGCCATCTTTCTTTGGTATCAGCACCACAGGGGAGGCCCAGAGACTGATGGATTTCTGGATCACTTCCAGTTCCAATGCTTCCTAAATTTCCTCTTTCAGAGTCTGTCTTACTCACTCAAGCACCCTGTTAGGAGCCTGCTTGATAGCCCTTTGGAGTCCTGTATCCACATGGTGCTGCACTAGGTGTGTGCACCCAGGTTCCCCAGTGAACATGGCCCCAGACTCTTATAACACTGTTCAAACCTGGGTAGGGGATACCCACTGGGACATTGCTACCCCTTCCACTGAAGTGTCAGTCCAAGCCTCACTGAGGAGGTCCCCCTCAGACTCCTCCTGCCATCCACTGCAAATACTCAGCACCAGGGCCTCCCTAGCATGATCAGGCTTCATCATGTTAACATGGTGCAATTTGTCTCCCTGCCTCCTGCCTAGCAGGTTTACTATATCATTAACATCACTGATCTTCCTTACCACTTCAAAGGGTCCTTCCCAATCTGCCTGCAGCTTATTGCATCTGACATGAACGAGCTACCCTCTGAAATGGCTCCTCAATCACAGGCAAAGGCCGCAAAGGGGTGTTGACCTTGCCTCCTGCCTTGCCTACTTTTTGGCACTGCTCACAGGTCCTGCAGTACCCTGTTACATCCCTTGCAATCCCAGGCCAATACAAGTTCTGCATAATACATCTCTTGGTATGCTTTATGCCCATATGACCTGCAAAAGGAATGTCATGGGCTATGGCTAGAAGTGCCATACAGTAGAATCTAGGCACTACCAACTGCTGCATTACCTCACCCTTTAGCCCTCCCTCAGGGTGTCCACTTTCTATACAGTAACCCTTTGTTCCAGTGTACAGACTCCCCTTTTCCTTGAGAATCAGTTGCCTCCCTAGCTACCTCTCTCAAGCCTCTTAGTGTAGGGTCCAAGAGCTGAGCATGTCTCAACTCTACCTTTGTGACCCTTTCCAGCTCCCTTCTATAGGATGTCTCTGACAGCAATACATCACTGTCAGCCTGGGTACTCCCACTCACCTCTGCCCTTGCAGTCACTCTGTCCAAGAGAACATTAGTACCTACTAGCAGCTGTGGCTCACCTTCAGGCTCACTGCTACAGAGTAGCTCCCTCACTGAAATAGCCACCTCACCAGCCCTGGTTTCAGGTGTGGGGTCTGTCTGGGTCTCCCACAGGCTACCAGTCCCACATGCCTGTCTCCAAACCTGACTGCATGTAAATGCATGCACACAAGGTACTGCATTATCAAAATCATTCCTTATCAAAACGTCTGCAGTGAAATCCTCATACACACCTACTTGCTTGCTTCATTTTCTGCCCTCCCAGTCAAGGTGAACCCTGGCCAAAGGCATATGGAATGAGCTCCTTCTTAAAGCTCTGATTAGAATGGACTGCCCCTTTTACCCACTGCAGGCTTCACAATGGTAGTCAGAGGCTGTGTGTCTCTTAGCAGTGGCTTGTTTTCCATCCACAAAGATAGGATATAAACTCCGGTGATAGTTTGGTATCCCTGTTGCCTCCAGACAACTTACCACTGGTATACTCTTATTCCCACTTGCTGGCTCCCCCACCTTTTGTTCCCCACATTGCTTCCATGGACATCTGTATGCCCCCCCTGGTTACATTTAAAACATCTAACCCTTGATCCTGGCCATGTACCTGAACTAGTGACTTCCCCTCTTACTGGTGGACACTGTTGGTGTGGTTTTGGATACCCACCATGTGTTCCCTTATATCCATGTGCAGCACTGGGTATCCCCTTCTTGTGCAGTGATGCCCTGCTTGGTAAGTAGAGATCCCCTTTTTCCCCAGCTCACATGCAGAGTTACACTTCTGATCTGCCAACCAGATTATCATGTCCTCAGACAAAGTGCTAAGGGCTTCTTCCCCCACCAAAAGGTCTGCCAGCCTTTCAAAAGTGGTGACCTGACACTCACTCATCCACCTATCAAAATAAGTGCTTAACTCAGCAGTATAATCACATACACTTTCATCTGCCTTGTGTCTAGGCTCACAAAACTTTTTTTCTGTAAACTTCAGATGTTAACTTAAAAATTTCAATAAACATTGTTTAACTTTATCATAGTTTAACAATCAGTATCAGACAATTTAGAAACAGCAGTTACAGCTTTACCATGTAGTAAGGGGGTCAGAAACCGTACCCAGAGCTCTTGATCAGCATTATACTGTTTATATACTCTTTCAAATATATGAATATAACTATCAAAACTATCACCCTCTGTAAACTGTGGAAGAAATTTACTGACCTTTGTTGCTTCTGGGGTTCAGTTATTCCCTTCCCCATTACCTCCATGCCCTGACAAAGAGTCAGCATGTCCCTCTCATGTTGATGCTGCTTCTCATTTTCCTCAGCCTCCAAATGCTGCAGTCTCTCATTTTCTTTGGCCTCCAAATAACACAGTCTCTCTGCCGATTCTAATTCCATCTGTTTTGTCTGCCACAGTCTCTCCACTGATTCTACTTCCAAATGTTTGGCCTCCAGTTCCAGACTCTAACTCCAGATGGGTTTTTAAGTACTCTGAGGAAAGAGTAAACTGTCCTGTTTCTCAGGGCTGCAAATCACCATCACCAGACTTGTTATCCTTCTAGTTGCTGGTCTGAGCTACAGCTGTGACTAAGGCTGAAATCATTTCCTCTTTAGTCAGGTCGGCATGCACCAGTCCTTTGGCTTCACACACCTTGGCCAACAGGTTCTTTGTCAGCTTGCTATAATCATCTGCTGACATCTTTGCTTGCTTTCCCTAACTAAACTAAATTAACAAAAAAATAAATAAAACTGTTGTGAAAATGAAGTTTTGTATGTTTACATTGCGGCTGCTGACAGCCCACACACCCTCAGAGACAACTGCCTAAAGGCTACAGAAGTTCAACTAATATCCATACCACTGCTCACCAATATGTGACACCCCTCCTCTGGGCCAGTAATCAAGAAGCCTCAATCCTCACCACTAACACTGGTGAGGGACGTTTATTTGGAAACAAATTAGTGACAGTATTTCCAGATGCATCTCTCTGCACCAAGTACAATTTCCCTTAAGAGCACACAGGGAACACATTCCCATTCTGGGGCTTGGTTTCCCTCTTTCTCAAAAGACCCTAAATAGGATTCCACACTGACCACAGCTGTAGAGTTGGGTCTATATCACCAAATTGAAAAGACCGTTGATCCAATGGCATTTACATTGGAAATTCCATTCATCAAGGTGTTTATTGTGAGATCGCGGTACAGTGAAGATCAGAAAATTTGCCCTTTCCTCACTGTTGTGCGATCTCAGATTTGGAATATATAATTAGCGGGGGGTGTGTAGCCCCCCAGAAGAGTGACTTTGATAATTGGCATTTTCAATGTAAATGCTGTTCAATCTCCAGTCTTTTAATGTCATGATATAGACTCGTAGAGTTGAGTCCTTAGCCGAGTGTTTCAAGTCAAGTCCTCCACCTCCCTCTCTGTGAAACCAGTGGTATGTGTCCCTGCTCCAAGTAGATGACACACACACTCTCTGAGATTTGATTTTCACACAGACAGACACCTGGGAAAGGCTGGCACAGAATTACCAGCTATGCCCCCTCTGCCCAGACTATAAGGTAGATACAGCCACCAGAACACTCCATAGTCTGTTACTTGCGTTTATATCATGTTATCGAAAGATGAAAATAGCGAACACTATTTCATCGCCCCCAAAACATCTAAACATGAAAATATTGAACATTCAGAACTGCTCCGAAACACATACACACAATACAAGCACATCAATCAAACAGCAACCACACACACACACACTTTAATTCCTACATCTAACGCTACACTAAACTAAACATACACTACTATCTACCCACTTACCTTAACCCAAACCCTAACCCTAAGGTCCGTCACTATCGCACACTCACCTAATCCACACCCTAACCCTAACTCACTTAAACCTCCCCTAACCCTAACGCCCGTCACTATCGAACACATGCCTAACCCGCACCCTAACCCTAACTCACTTAACCCGCCCCTAACCCTAATGTACAAACAATCGCACACTTACCTGAACCCAACCCATAACTTTCCACCACAGTGCTAAGAATAGCAAAGCCACAGAAATGGCCAACTGAATTCTTTCCCGAGGAAAGAATTTGCTGTTCTGCAGCTTCACTATTCTTAGGGTTCTCTGAATAGTGTTCAATATCAGAACATTCAAAGTTTTAATACTTTGATGTTGTGATATAGACCCAGTTACTCTAGGGCTCTTACCAGGGTATCCAATTATACTTAGTAAAATTAATACTAATACTTATGGTAGTGTTTGACCAATGCAGCAAGGCTTTCAGAAGTGGCCCTAGTGTCACCAAATAAATATAAATACTTTCAAAGGTTAAAATATTCTCTAAAAGACCAGCCACAATGAAAATTTAAATATATTTAATAATAAATAATAAAACAACATAAAAACACTAAATATCTATTTACAATAAACATCAGAGTTTCAATCACAGGAAATATTAAAAATAACACAGATGAATAGATTCACATAGATACAGAAAAACAGCACTTAACTAATCTCACTATATTTTCCTGACAGAGCTAAAGAATTACTAATCCCTGGTTACTTGCTAAAACAAGGCAAGATGAAGTCGGTGAGTGATCCTTCTTTGTCAAGTTTCAAAAATAGACTGCCCTGAGGCATCTGTCTCATCTAGTATCAAAACATCATTTCAGTGCTGGATTACAGAATGATATCACATACATCTAGTCATCTGACTCTGGTTCCCAGACTACCTCCTTTACTAGAAACTGAACCAGAGTCTAGCACATATGTGTCATAATACACACACACACAGAGCTTTGCTAAGATGTCTTATAGCATCTGGAAGCTATAGAATAATTTCAAAAACTTCCACCTTTCCAGGGCAGCAATTAGTTCATCCCTAAGGACAATACAATAGGATTCCTAGTCCCAGTTTTCATAGGCATTTTGTCTCTGAATGCAATCAGAACTGTAAGATACAATCTTTATGGCCTAAACCAAGTAATTTAATTTCAGACTATTTTTCAAAGTTAGCTGGACTGAGATTAACCTCTTCTCTTCCAGTATCCTCTGTTGCAATATACTCATTTCAACATTTACAATACAGTCTAACATATAGGTGCATTTCTCTTCTGTCTATCAGGACCTACTGTTGATATATTTTTAACACAAGCAGTTTTACCAATAGATTTTCAACACAAGCACCTGTACAAATCAGTTTGATATACAAATGATATATAATTCTTTACAAAACTCCAGCTAGCTATTCTGACATATATTACATATCCACTTCCCTACTTCTCCTACCTCACATAATCTCAGGCACTAATAAAATAAATAACAAAAATGTGTGCTTGAGCTAAAATATATGTTTATAACCATTCTATCCATGTAATCTCTCACTTATAACTATTCTCCCACATCATCAAGCATTTATCACCATTTAGCTGAAATTGTTAATTAAGAAAATCCTACATTATTCATATGAAAAAAAAGAAAAAAAAATATCAAACTATGCACTGTGGGGCCTGATTTTAACTGATGTTGGATTCTTTATAATACAATATGTCGAGCAGTCACTTCATGCCCAAGTCTAAAATATAGGGTTCTGAGTAACTGGATCTTGGCTGGTATATAGTATATCTACTTACCAAAGTTTGTAGCAACTCATAAAAGCAAATACACACTGGGATAAAACCTACTATACAGTATTACCCCATTATGCTAATATGGCATGGCACCCATCAAATCCCCTTGTAAATATATTCTTCTCCCAGTCATACATGATTCGCAAACACTACACCATAAGAATAAAAACTGGTCCTAATGGAGTAAAGTATGGGAACCCAGCTACTAACAAACTGGTGGGGTACCATTTGTGAGTACAGCAACTCTCACTTCCCCTACTAGTATTCCTCAGCATTTGAAAAATATACTACCATTGTAAAAGTAAAACCCTCCCAGCACTTCCATTGCATAGCAAATCCCTACTGCCAATTGAGTTGCCTATAGTGCAGTAAAAACATGCAACACGGTGCTACAAGTAACATATCTGTAAGTGTAATAATATCTACTCATATTACTGGTACCTGGCAATACTAGACCTTTCAGAGTCAGTAAGAATCCATCTACATCAGTGAGACTTTCTGCCTATACAGCTAGGCCTTTGGGCTCCTCTGGATAATCTTATATTCTTCTGCACTACTCATGCTATCAGATGTTATTACTTGCCTCAATGCATAACTTACACAATGAATAGGAAACAGTCACAGAAACTACAAAACAGATAAATATAAGAGCCTGGTTTGCATGATAGTCAAAATATCTTGACCTGTAAAATTAAGGAATGATATTTCACAATTTGTGGCTTTAACAGATCATGAACCCCATTACCATACATGCAACACAACATGGCTCCTGTATCATAAACCAGACCCTTATGTGTTCCATATTTTCAAACCAATGCATACTGATATCAGTTTGTGTGAGAAAATCACGGGGGTGGAGTACAAAAGATTAGGGTAGCATGACGTCTTTGCTGTCCCCAGTACCAAAGAAAGGCATGCCTCCCAGAAAACAGAGGTTGTTGCAGAGCGGGGGCAGGCTACTGCAATGCCAGTTCTACTCCATAGTGCTGCCCCTATATGGTCTGTTAATGAAATTCACTAACATTAAATGCTAATAAACCACATTCTGCATGCACTGTGTAAACAGACACCTTCCAACCCCCTGAAAGCTAGAATAAGCACAACCAATTAGGTGAGAGGTCTGAGACCAACACTGGGAAGCAATGAAATCTATATAGTACAGTACAGGAACATGGGTACTGGGACAGGACACATTAATAGTAATAACCATCCCAGTAGTTCCCAGTAGTAGGTTTGATGCTACTAAGTGAACTGAATTTGGAGCACACAATTCATTTTATACAACTGTAAAGAAATATTCAGTGACAGGTATGAGGTACGAATAGAGTTTCACAATGAGTACAACAAAAAGGATAACTGCCATGTGTACTAGAAATTAGTTTTCAAATTCCATAATTACTTTAAACAGTAATTTTATAATACATTGAAGTGATCAGCACTGCATGTCCTGTGTCACAAGTTGGCACAGATAATCTGCTCATTATGGCTTACAGTTTTGTTACCTCAAACTGAATTATTTATTAACACTGTGGTCATATTACTTGCCTGTGTGTCTGCTTCAGATAACAAAAAGATCAACAGGTTTTCATTTATAATACTATAAGTACCAAAACCAAGAACTATTAAATTGAGAAAAATAATGTGCATTAACACCTGTTGTTTTAATGCAGCCATTCTAGTATAACTTAATGCATCTTTTATATAAGGTTATATGTTTCAGATCACCTATAAGTATTTTTTGTGATTTGCAAAGTAGAGCTGGCTATATCAGAAATATAAATTACAGGACTTGCCATTTCCTGATTGACTAAATAAATGTAGATGCCATATGCACGCTGTAACTTCTCTTAGACACAAATTCAGTGCTCCTGCAAGGCTTACTGTGTCATCACATATTTTTTACTAGACATGCACTTCTCAGTTGTGTTATACATTTGTTATTTAGATAAAACTTATTCTAAACTAAAGACAAACTGTTCAAAACTTTAAGAACAACTAATGCACAAAATGTAATAACTTCTGAAAAATACGAATATCCATTTAAAATAATGCGGCATCTTTGTAATAATCATAAAGTAAACTTTGTAATAAAAGTTCAAAGATTCATACTGCTACTTAAATGCACTTTCAAACTGACAGCCAGGAGACAGTTCTGATATGATACTTCCCTTTTTGAAAAAATGAAAATAAAATGCTATTGGTCATGAGAGAAAATAAAATGTCATCTGCTATTCCTTATAGTGTCAGAGTGTTGTTTCTTAATATTATTGTTTCCATGACACAAATAAGAACAAACATAATGGGCAGTACAAAAGAAAAAACTCAAACATCAGCAGTCTTCATAGAATAAGACCAGCTGCTACAAATGTGCACAAATATAGCACAGTCTAACATGAATACTACCAATTAGCTACACAGAAAACAAACAAAAGTAAAAAGATGCGAGAAAAAGGAGCTCTGAGGGCAATCAATGCATGCATCGGAAATAATATTAACATTCTGAATGCCTGCATTAAATGCCTCATTAAATTATACTTATCCCTAAGTCTGGGCAGCTATTAAGCACACTGTATAAAAATGTCGAAGGGTTAAATACTTCAGAAAAGATGTGAACAAGTGGAATGAGCACTAAGGAAAACGGTGATTTTGTGAAGAATATTAGTTTTTCTTTATAAATTGAGTAGTGGTCTAAAAAGTGAATGGTATTGTATGCACATATTCATGTTGAGTCATCGAATCACCCCCAGACTTACATATACCAAGTCTGAGGTTGCCCAACAATGGAGAAAAAAGCAAGTTCTACTGTTGGTGAAAGTAATTTCAGTAAACATCACTCTTTTTTTGTTTGCCAAAATTATGATCAATGACACAACATGCTCCCTGTGTGCGCATATGCCCTTGTATTGTTCTGGAAATGGAGAGCAAACACCATTCACATATGGGGAAAACTCCACATGAACTGGAGTAACACAGAGGAGAGGCTCTGCCATTCAGCAACACTGCCCCAGTTTATAATTACAATTACAGTATGACATCATACTCAGGTCAGGATATGCCCTATACTCCCCACAACGCCATATTACCAAATGGCTTGTAGACCTACTACAAGAGGTTATAACAAGGATCTAAAACATTCTTCTTAAACTCATTAGACATTCCTTGCATAGTCTGATCACTGGTGAGGCCTCAGCACACCCACCAGGTCCACCAAAAATCACATGTTTTCACAGCTCCACCTGTTTATCAGCAGTTACGCTGCAGGCATTTAACCACCCAGCAGTACCTGCGCTGACAGACAGGTGGTGCTGTAAGTCCCTGAAGCTGTGCTGCACTACAGCTCAAACTGTATGGTGGACGTGACAATGCGTGCATAACAGGCAACAAGGCTGTCATGCTTGTATTCCCAGCATCCACAAACTTGAAAGGTCATTTTGCAGGTCTGCTTAGGATCTCTGCATTGATTGCTGTGGAGAAGAGTCATTTTGGATTCATTCCCTCTGTAAATCACAGTTGACTCACAAAACACACCTTCATGAATGTGCACAGTCTTTGGCAGTGCCCCCCAACCTGTTACTATTGTCTAGTAGTACAGCTCTACCTGTATGTGGGCCTTAATACTGCAGGAAGTGTGGCTTCCTACCATGTCCTGCCTGCAGGCAGTATGGGTTCCTACCATGTACTGCCTTCAGAACCACTTCCCTCTTATAGGTAGAGTTGTAGCAGTGCCATAACAGCTTACTGACTTCAGGAAAGTACGCTGTTGCTTCAGAGTTTTACATTGAAATGCCTCACCAATGTAATATTTCAAAGTGCTGTGGCTTTGCAAATGTGATTGCCCTTTTGGAATCAGGCAGTATGATCAGTCCTCATTAATGTGTGCCATTTGAGAACTGGCAGAGCCCTATTTTATGGAACTTGACACAGAGTAACTGCTTGGGGTAGCATACTACCCCTGCTGTAAGAGCCTTGAGTCCCATAATTTGTAAACAAACAAAAGCAAATATAACAGCACATATAAAATGTCAAACAGTGCTCAATGTTATGTAATATTTGTTTACCAAAAAAAGTCTGACTTGGAACAAAGCCAATTTTCAGCAGAGGTCTGGGGAGAAACACTCTAGACACGTGTTTTTGTAATGCGGGAGGAAACCCACACAAACAAAGGAAGGACATGTACACTCCACACACAAGGCACCCCAGCCAAGAACCAAACTGGAGAACCGCTTGCTGTGAGGTGATAACACTACTTCTGCACCACTGCACCATCCATAATGCCAGCTAGCTACAAATATAGGGCTGTTTCATTCACATTGTCCTTTAGATCTTTTTTATAATATGTGAATACAAAGGTAAAGAAAACTATATATTTCCATGTTCTTTTTTCCACAATTAGAATTATTTTTTTACAACAGTCTTATTCATAATACTGATAAAATTGCCTAGAAAAGAAAACTTGTGCAAAATATGAGATTCAGTCATAGAATATCAGCAATGCTCTGAACTACAGAGGTTATTGGACATCTTAATTATGGTTGTGTTGCTCATCCTTGTTTACAATAAAAGATATCCAATGTCCAGAGTGTGTGTGTGTGTGTGTGTGTGTGTGTGTGTGTGTGTGTGTGTGTGTGTGTGTGTGTGTGTGTGTGTATCTATATGTTTTTACATACTTAATGATGCTGTACAGGTATACACACAAACATATACACACATGCATATTTTATATATTTATATATGTTTGTGTGTTTGTGTCTGTAAGCATAAAATAAATATATATGCCTCACCTTGGAATAAAAACACATATTTAGTACAAAATAGTAAATAAAATATTAAAAACATTTTTATGGGCTGATTGTATCACCTAAGAAACATCTATCACTAGAGGACATCATCTTAAAACTAATCAAACCAAGCCAGTCTTACGTCCTCATATACTATAACGGTGAAAAATACAACAAAAAGAATCAAACTTCACATAAAACACAAAATATAACTCAGCAATGCAACACCTGAAAATACTAACTTCAACCACAGCACAAAAATGCAAACTGGTGGACCCCTGCCATAAATAAACTGTACAACAGAAGGAGGAAGCTACTACATGATAGAGCAAAATCCCTAATAGGGAAGGCATCTCTGATCAGTACTAGCAAAAAATTACGATCCCTCATAAAATCTTCCAAGGCCAGCTTCGAGAGAAAAATTGCACAGGACACCAAAGACAATCATAAGGCTTTTTTCAGTTATGTTAGAAACCTGGGATGCAACTCCCAGACTTGTTCTGAGTTGATTCTAAATGACAAAAAATACACTGAACCCGCAGACATCACCAATATCCTGGCAGACAGGTTCAGTGCAAACTTCTCCACCCCGAAAAGAGCAAGTATCTATCCCGGCAGAGAGCTGCCTCCCAAACATCTCAGATGCTCAGGTGAAGGCTGCCCTCTTCAAAGCAAAAAACACTGCTTCCATGGGACCAGATGGCATCCTAGGTTGCATCCTACATGAACTCCAAGAGGAACTAATCCCTCAAATAAAACAGCTATACAATCTCAGCCTCACTACAGGATATGTGCCCACAGAATGGCGTACAGCAACAGTGGTCCCACTCCACAAAGGTGGAGCCTCTACGGACCCTGGAAACTATCGCCCCATAAGCCTGACTAGCTTAGTCTGCAAGGCTATGGAGAGGATCATCATGGAGCTCATAAACAAAGACATTGGGGACCTACAGACACTAGATCCTACCCAGTTCGGCTTTGTCAAGAGCAGATCCTGCCTTTTGAACCTGGTTGACTTCTTTGAAACAGTCACCAAAGCCATAGATGAAGGGAAGGTAGTCCACACAGCCTATCTGGACCTTGCAAAGGCATTTGACACAATACCCCACTCGGGCATCATAGATAAACTATCCAGCTTAAATATAAACCCCTATGTCACAAGATGGGTCGCAAACTGGCTCAAAGACAGAACCCACAGAGTGAGAGTTGCTGGAGCCATGTCAGACTCGAAACCGGTCACAAGTGGCATCCCACAGGGTTCTGTCCTGGGATCACTCTTGTTCAGTATATACTTTTCCGAGGTACAGGCAAACGTGGGAGGACTATTGCTCACCAAGTTCGCAGACGACTGCAAACTCGGCGCCATAATCAACTCTCCAGCTGACACAAACATCCTTCAAAAAGGTCTCACAGAGACAGATAACTGGTGCCAGCGCCATGGTTTAAAGCTAAATGCCAAAAAATGTATAGTCATACCCTTTGGCAAAAACAATGTGCCCACAAATTACCACATAGGGGGAAACCCATTAAGTACAGAGAAAGTTATTAGGGACCTGGGGACCCAAGTTGATAGCAATCTCTCCTTTGAAAACCACATTGCCAAAGTGGTTAGAAAGACCTTCTACATAGCCCACCTCATCACGAAGGGTTTCACATCTAGATCAAGAGAGGTAATCGTGCCCCTTTATTCATCCCTCATCAGGCCCATCATAGAATACAATGTCCCTTTTGGGATGTACCTTACCCGACACCTGCAGCAATTAGAAAGACCCCAAAAGTATCTCACCAAGAGGATCAAGGGTCTCAAACAGATGCCATATACTGCTCGGTTAAAAAAACTCCACCTCTACTCAATTGCATACTGCCTACTTCGAGGCGATCTATGCCTGACATACAAAGCTATGTCAAATCCAGAATTAATGGACATGCTCCACCTCAGTAAATCTAAATCCCTTAGAGCCACACGCTCGAGGGACTTGAACCTCAGCACAGAAATAAATAGAACTTGCTGGAGGGACAGGTTCATAACCCAGAGGCTCCCTTCGCTCTGTAATAGAATTCCAGTTCATGTGAGGCAGAGCACCTCACTGAATCTCTTCAAGAAGAATCTCGATAAGTGGATGGGGGATCGTAGGTTTGTCCCAGGGATTACTCCCGTGTCACTATTAGACAGAGGCACAGTAAACTAAACCTTAAAAAGGGCACAGTATACTCAAATCAAGGGGTGGCGTAAGCCATACAGAATCGGGCTAGGCTTATAATTGCCCCAGGGCAGATAGCCTAGTATGAACCTATGAACCTATAATGCAAAAAAAAAAAAAAATCAGGCAATTTCACATTCACTAAGGGTGGAGGTCAACAGCAGACTGATGAAATATACAAAAACTCAAAATACATTCTACGAGCCAATCAACATAGCATTCCCCTAAATGAAATTCAAACACATAACTATCCAAATAAAAACATAAAACAATAACAATGACTAAAAAAGTAGTGCTTACAAAAATAACCAATCAGAATGCAGAAAAATGAGTATGAAGCGCATCAAAATTATATAAATACACTAAGATTACAAAATACAGATGAAATGTACCAGCACAGCAACAAAAACTGCCAATAAATATAAAAAAAATAGAAAATCCACTTCAGAAAAATATCTTCCTATGCACTTTATAAAGAAACTAACTGAAACCGATCAAAAGAATACTTGACCTTATGTAACCTGATATCACTATTCACCTCCCATTTAGAAAAAAAAAAAAACAAAGAATGCTACTTCAGTTGTATACTACAAAAAAGTCCAGAGCCAAAGAATGCTACTGCAGTTGTATACTACAAAAAGTCCAAATCCAAAGAATGCTACTGCAGTTGTATACTACAAAAAATCCAAATCCACAACAGGGAAATGAATGGGAGATGGGAAAGGAAACAAATAAAATTAATAAATAAAACAAAAAAAAAATAGAAAATTGGATAAAGGAAAAATATGATGGGTCTGGAATGTAATAAATGAACTATCTGGTACTGTGGGATATGGGAAATGAATTCATGACTTGTGGTTGTGATGCTCATCATGAAACGCGTTCCAAAAACCCACAGTGCATTTCATTTATTACACCCAAAACCCATAATGCTCATACAGCTTCCTTTTCACTGCAGCTCATCTGACTCACAGAACGCAGAGCTATCCACCAAATTCCATGCAAGAATTGCAGTTAACAAAGTAATATGCAAATACGCCCAAATCCATGGAGTATACGGCAGACATAACCAGCGATGTCAGTGCAACCTCAATCATTTATGTCAAATACATATTCCAAGGAAAGTAATTTATGAGGTAATATAAATATGTGCATCACCAATGCACGTCTACAGAATTTATACAACTCCAACAGAAATTGCATTAATACATGGAAAGTAATAAATGAAAGCAAATGTGCATCAGCCTTTATGTCTGAAAAATTACAAATATCTGCAAACAAGGATATCGTCATAATCCGTAGACAGACATATATAAATACACCCCTCACAATTTGTGGAATCTGACAATCTGCAAAATTTGTAATAAAAAATTAAGTAATGCAAAGGGCAATCACAGCCACTTCACCATGGCTAACAGTAGGTAAACATGTGTGTGAGATGTGTAGAGAATGCAAGTAATACACACACCCAGAGAAATAGGGTGATAGAAAAATAGATGTGAGTTGAAGTTGAAGAAGAGGGGCACACAAGAGGTATGATGGAATAGGAAGGTCAGAGGGAGATTCAGAGGTGCATGGGCATTTTTTTGGGGAGAAGAGAAGGAATGGAAAAGATATAGAAAGAGAAGGTGAGCAAAAGACCAGGTACAAACATATAATAATAAATATGAGGATACATGACAGACCAATGTTGGAAGTACACATAAAGGGCAGGTAAGGTACACAGACAACATACATATAGACCATGCAATACAGGTGATGGAAAAATGACAAACGGGGTAGGGATGGATATCAGACATGGTCCAACACACAAATATAAATAGTATGTACAAAAGCACAAGTCACTGCTGTAATGTTTCAAACTGTATAACAGTCATAGTAGAATGATTATGACTGATTGTAGATGTGTGTTGGAGAGCACTAAATGGGGGTGGCTATCATTATAGAACACGATGACTATCGAATCCAGTAACCCACTAGGCTGCCAGCAGTGCAAGCGTAAACCAAGAAACAGCAATGATGAGCAAATACAAGCCAGGAAATACAGGGGCAGACAAGAACCTCCAACCCTACATGCAAAGGATGAACAGCTAAGCACAGTGTCAACAGCAGTACTGCAGCCAAAGATTAATGTGCTTGTTTAATAAATAAATAAATAAATAAATATACATACTACAAACACAGGAGAAATGGGATCCAAATGTCACAGACACATTCCATGCCACAGGCAACACATATGGGTGTTCAGGTGTGCAACATAGATCTCTGACATGCAATGGCATTACATAAGCCAAACTGAAAACGGGTTGGGAGGGTGGCTTAATGGTTAAGGTGTTTGCCTTACAAACACAAGGTGCAGGGTTTGAGTCTCACAATGGATAATTGGCTAGACTTAAAATGGCTCGCAAGGGCAGTTAGCTTAGTACTAACCTATGAACTTGTACTACTATGAACTATGAAAGAAGACTCATCACACATATCCACACCTAAGACATGGAATATTATGTAAATGGTGATATATATATATATATATATATATATATATATGTGTGTGTGTGTGTGTGTGATTAATGAAAGCTAAAGAATGCAAGCCTATACATAGGCAGGAAGCATAGAAATATCTGGGTAATCTACAATACACAATACAGCATAAACATGGAAGGAATCTACTCACTATTATCAAAAAAAGAATCATAAATGATGCTAATCAAAGCATCACCTCTGTGTATTCACAAAGGGACTGGTGAATGTCAATGCAGTATGTGAAGGATTCATGTTCATATATACCTGTCATAGTACTGTACAACAACATTTATTTTATTTTATTTTACATTTGTTGACCGGGCTAGTCTAACTGGATATATGTATATTTTCAGTAGAGGCCCGGGGAGAAAAGCTCCAAAAGTATCACAAAGCAGTAATAAAAAAGCAGTCTTAACAATAAGCTGAATAATAAATTATTACAAAGACAACAAAGCAGTAGTAACAGGAAGAAAATATTACAAAATATTGGTATACAGGATAAAATAATGCATTTAAGAATAAGATACAACAGATAGTTTACAGTAAATAGTACATGATGTTCACAAAAGGTAATTCATTTAAGTACCCTAGATTACAGTATGCCTTTCTGAAATAGCAATCAATATTGAGTTAGCATACAAGTAGGATCATGGAGATAGTAGTAAAGACAGAACATTAGTCAGGGTTGCTGCAGGAGCATAACCAATGTGTTTTGAGGTGCCTTTTGAGATTTTGTTTGAAGAAGGGTAGGGAAGGAAGTGAAGTTAGTTCACTAGGTAGAAGGTTCCAGTTTTTTCCTGCAGTGTTAGAGAAAAGAGAATCCCCTGACAAGTTGTTGGATTTGCTTATGCTAACTCGAAGTTTGTTAGAAGAGTGTAAAGTATTGAGATTGTTGTAGGGGATTATGCGGTTTGAAAGTATAGGAGTGTTATTAGGTTGATTAAGGATCTTATGGGCAATGGTAAGTTGGGAAAGTTGTAGTTGGTTTTGAAGTTCAAGTCAATTTAGCTGCTGTAGATTTTGACAGTGGTGGGTTCTGAAGGGGTTCCCAGTGGCAAATCTGGCAATGTTATTGTAGGAGTTGGCTAGTTTGAGAAGGCTATTTTTTTCAGGTTAGTATATATGGCTGAGACATAAAGAAGAGTTGAGATTAGGTGGGAGTGGGCAATTGTGGTTCTAGCAGTTGGAGTTAGGAAGGATTTGATCCTGTATAGGGAGCCCATTTTTTTTTTGTTTACTGTTTTTATAGTGTTGTTAATATGGTTATCAAAGTTAAGGTTATTATCTGTTGTAATTCCTAAGAGTTTGGTGGTGGAGTCAGGGAATATGACAGTGCCATTGTTAGGGATGAGTGAGAATTCTATAGGGGTGGACTTGCTGGTAGGAGTAAAGAGGTCAAGCTTAGTTTTTTTGGGATTCAAGAGGAGGCAACATTTTAAGAACCATGTCTCCACTGTGTTAAATACTTTCTGAGTCAAGGATTGCAGTTCAGATGAGGAGGTGACTGAACATATGAGCATAGAATCATCTGCATATTGTATACTGGTGGCTTAAGGAATTGCTATGTATAGGTCATTGATAAAAAGTGAGAAGAGGAGAGGTCCTAAAATGGAGCCTTGAGGGACTCCCAGGGTGACTGGCAAGTGGGATGAAAGATTGTTCTCCCAGAGCACTGCCTGCTGCCTATTGCTGAGGTAGGAATTGAACTATTGAACAGCCTGAGTGTCAAGAGAAAGGGACTTAAGAATACTTATTAGCAGAGGGTGGTTTACCATATCGAAAGCTTTTGAGAGATCAATGAAGAGTGCAGATGAGAGGATATTATTATTACGGTTTCTATTAATGGAATCGGTGAAGGATAAGAGGGCAGTAGTGGTGCTATGGAATGGCCTAAAGCCATGTTGGCTATTAGCTAGTATGTTGTGTTGAATTAAATGGTTTAGTAGCTGCTGATGAATACATTTTTCCATGGCTAAGGATGATAGAAGGGCTATAGGCCGATAGTTAGAATAATCATTTGAGTTACCTCCTTTATGTAGGGGGATAATGTGTAAGATTTTTCAGATGTCAGGGATAGTTCCCTCATTAATGGTTCTGTTTATAAGGATAGATATAGGATAGGCTACTGCTTTGGCTGATTTTTGCGGGTATTCAGGTGGTAACTGGTCAGCAGTAGGAGTACATGGCTTACGTTTTTGGATAAGCTTATAGATGACGATGGTAGAGATGAGTTGCAGTTGGAATGTAGGAAGAGAGCTTGGAATGGAGGTAGGAAGGCTTGAGCTATCTGGGGAAAGCTGACTTGCTAGAGATTATATGGCCTATGTGAAGAAGGTATTGAAGGCATTGACAGTTTGTTGGGGAGTATTATGATTGGCCCCTAGAGGGGTTGGTGTACTAGAGTGCCCTGGGTGAAGGAGTCTATTGATACTAGTCCAGAACCTTTGTGGATTATTTTGGTGGGTTTGCTGTAGTTTACAATAGAAGTTCTTATTGTCTGTGATTATGGCTTTTTTGTAGTATTTCTCATCATTCTGAATGTTTGCTGATCTGAGATATTTTTGGTAGCACACCACCTAGACCAAGTTTTGTTTCTGAGCAGGATTCTTTGTCTGGTTTCTTTTGAGAGCCATGGGGTTGGTTTGGACATGATTCTAGTAGAACATTTAGGAGCATGGTGGTCTAGGATAGTTAAGAATTTAAAGTTAAAATATTTAACAGCTTCTTCAAGTGGGAGCATTTTTAGAGGGTTCCAGTCACAAGCCTTGAGCTCACTTTGGAATAGAAGTGGGTTAAAGTGTTTGTTGAACCATGAAATTCTATATGTGGGGTTATGGAAGTATCAATCTTTTGCCTTATAACGTATGTCAATGAGTAGTCACTAACATCATCAGGTAAGGTTCCTACCTTATAAGTTTGGTGATGTTTATTAATAAGAATCCAATCTAAGGTACTCTCTTTTTTGTTTGGTTTGTTAATTCTGGTTGTGGAGTTGATGGTTTGAGAGAAGCCATGACAGTTAATATGGGAAGCTGGAGTTTCAGTACTGACACTTTTCCAGTCATTATTAAAGTTCCCTAATATTATTGTTTCTTGTGGGTAAGTTGATGACACTGAGCTTAGGATATCCTCTATAGAACTGGTATTATTACTAGGTGGTAGGTAGATACAGATGATGTATAGGGATTTATTAGGGTTGAGTTGAAGTCTGGAAATAAGGACTTCTCCATTATTATCATGTGGTGGGTTATAAGGTACAGAGGTAATTTGTAGCCCATCTTTAGATAGTATTGCTACGCCCACTCCCTTATGCTTTATGTGGTCATGTCTCAATATATTATATCCTGGAGGGATGATTTCATTATCTTTAGTTCCAGGTTTTAACCATGTTTCTGTCAGACATAAGTTGTCAAAGGAGTGAACATCTAAGAGGGAATGCAGATGGGCAACTTTGTTATTAATACTGCAGATATTTAGATGTGCTATTAGGAGTGAGTTAGGGAGTCTGATAGGGGTGAGTGGGATAGTGGGATTGGGGCAGTGAGATACAACTGTAGAGACATTGGCTGGGCCTGGGTTAGGATGGATGTCACCATCTTTTACGTAGAGGTTTTTTAGTTTTAGTATAGGATTATATATATAACTGATCTGATATTTAAATTTCCTCACTGTATGTTTAATGTATTTAATGTGTGTGAGTCTGTGATACTTGGCTAGAAAGTAGCTAGGTACTGATGTCATATTTATATGATTATGGGAGAGAGTAAGAGTTGGTATGGCTGTTTGTTTTAAAGTGTAGTTAAAGTGAAAATAATTCAGGTTATCAAATGAGGTTAGGAGATAGGCTGAGGGTAGAACAGGTATGAGTGAGGCTATGATTAGTAGCTTAGTTAGAGTAGTGTTAGCAGCTGTTGGCATGTTGCTAAGTTTGGTATTTATTAATGTAGAGGAGGTAAGACTAGAATAAGACAATATGGAGAGGTATTGGATATGGTAAGTAACTCTGAGTAGACGGAGCTTTTGAATGGTAAGGGAGATAGAGGGATGTGATTCAGTTATCTAAAGTTGAGGGAATGTGGGACTGGTAGGATGGGGAAGAGGGTATGGTTAGGATGTATAAGTCTAGGACCACTGGGGTGGGTGAGAATTGGGGGTAGGGTAGGGAAGTGGAGTGAGCCCGCAGGGCGAACAGAGCGGGCAAAGAAAAGAGAAGGAGGAAGAAGAATTATCAGTGAAAACAGCTCAAAATGTAAGGTAAGTAAAGTTAGAGGAGAGTAAGGAGGATGGGGAAAAAGTTGTGGGAATGATAGGAGAGGGTTTTGTTAGGTGCAGTGGAATAATTAAAAGGCTGAGGTAGAGTGAGCTAACAAACAAAACTTGGGCAAGGGATTAAAAATAGAATATGTTAAAGAGTAGCAGGTAAGCTGAGTGGGAGATAGGGCTAGGGTAAGGCTGCCACCTAGTGGACAATCTCAGTAGTACAGTAGTAGATTCTAAGAGGGAGAGGACAGGCCAGGGAATACGTTATACAAAGCTAGTAGTTAAAAATACTTTGCTAGTATGAAGGAAGGGCATTCAGGCTGTAAGGATATGGCTGCTGGCTACCCTGGCTTAAAAGTGACTTTTTAGCCGCCACAAAGTAGTTGTTACAATTCCAAATTATACTATCAGGTGTAGGAGACCAACGTACTTTTTGCTTCCTTTTAATACTTTGGGGAACAAGATAGAAGATGTTAAGATGAAACAGCAGGCTGGAGTGGATCCTTAGTCGTCAGGTCAGAGGAGTAAGTTTCCAAGGACAGGATGTGCAACTTGTTGTAATAGAAAGTGTAGAAAGAGAAAAAAAAACAGGTACAGTGGTTGAAAAAAAAATCTTTAGAACAGTAATCAAATATCATGTGCTAATTCGATGTTAGAACATATAATAATATCAGTGATGTGACACTAATACTGAACTGTAAATTTGTTAGCAAGTTGATAAAATAGCATGGACAGACCTTGCC
This sequence comes from Protopterus annectens, assembly GCF_019279795.1. Taxonomy (NCBI): domain Eukaryota; kingdom Metazoa; phylum Chordata; order Ceratodontiformes; family Protopteridae; genus Protopterus; species Protopterus annectens. The sequence continues at coordinate 1,394,493,419 of NC_056735.1, read as the reverse complement.
TAACAGCAATTAAACAGTTAAAGCTAAATAGCACCAGAAAAAATTCTCAGCAGAATATTCTAAACCTTGCCTAACAGCAATTAAACAGTTAAAGCCAAATGGCACCAGAAAAATTATCTGTAGAGTATTCTAAATCATTGCTGAAAGAGGCGTATTAGTCAAATAAATTCATAGAATAATTATGATAGCAAGGCAATCATCAAGAAACAAGATTAAATGTTAACAGCCAGCAGGCAACATCAAAAGTACAGGTAGTAGGAGGCTAAACAAGGGGAACAATGCACGTTTATGGTTTTACAGCTCTAAGATGCGTGCTTCCTCCGAGTGCAGATATGCTTACTCAACAGAATGTGCTACATGCTCCCACATTAGCAAATGCTGTAAGTTAAAGCCTTAAAGGATAAGGCTGAGGCTCTGCTTCAGATATAAGTTAAGAAAACAGAGGAGTCACCTGTATCCTGAAAAATAAATTATATATGCAAAGTCCTAAGTTAATAGCAGTCGCTAAAAAATTACGCATTTGAAGGGTTAAGGCTGAGACTCTGCTGCTTAAATAAATTAATTAATCCGCGGTTTGGCCAAATCAAGTAAAAGCACAAAGGTATATAAAGGGTAAATCCAAACACCAAAACTGAAGAAACTGTTGCAGAAAAAACAAAAACGCCACAGGAACAATGGCAGCGTACTGAAGACGACTTTAATAAATTTTGATAAAACAAAGTTGTGGTCAAATGCTGCTTCCACGTAAAAACAGAAGAACCAACAAATTCAAATTCAAATAAAGCGCTTTCCGTCTGTAATGTAAACAGACTTCTTCAGATAGTAGCACAACGTAAGTTCAAAATTATTTAAATGTGATGAAGTAGTCACATGATAAATGTAAACCTATCATTAACCCTTTAAAAGACAGAGTAATTCTGACTTACTTTTTTTGAAAGAACAGTGTGCAAAAATTTCAATTGGAGTTTCCTAACAGCCACTTAATACAAAGTAATAAAAATTAAATAATAAATAATAAATAAAATTCAACAGTCATTAATACTTCGTGTAAGGTGTTATAGATTAAAACCAAAACTTATAAAAAAACAAAAATTATGTGTGTATGTTTCTCTAAAACGAGATACTATGTAATACACACAAAGAGACGTAAAGGAGCAAATAGAAGTGATAGAATGCAACTAAATGGGTAGTAATTATATATTTATACACTGTCAACAGAATTGTGACTTATGACTCCTAAACTTGTAATGAAACAAAAGGTCCAAATGGTCATGTTCACGTACGAGTGTAATCTAATGCAGTGTCCGCTTTAGCTGTGTATAGGCAACAAAACCTAAACCAGAGCCAAGTGGACATACTGTGTCATTAATAACAGTTTATGTAGGTACCATAATCCAGGGACTGATGTACGATTGTAGTTTATGGTTTATGTGTCGTGTAAGTTGTTCTAACCACTGAGTACTAAAAGGTGCAGATATGTAATTAAACACTTTTACAAACGGAACAAATAGTAACTAGATAATGATCTTAAACATCTTATTGCAAGGAGTGCTAAGGTTGGTAGATTACAAGTAGGTAGAAAGATTACCTTACTGTCGAGTATTGAAATACCTGCTTAATATAGTCTGTGTCTATGTTACTATAGAATTCATTACACATATTTAAGTAAATGAAAGAATTCTAACCTTGCCAAATACATAAATTACTATGAAAACTACCTTCACTCCTGGTGGTCAATGTACATTACTGTAAAGATAAAAAAACTTTAATTAAGATGGAAAAAAGGGTTCTAACCTTAATGTAACCAATTTCTTAGTTTAAGTATACAGGTGAGAGAATAAACTTCATTCAATCCTGGTAGTCGGCATGCGTCTAAACGCAATTGCCATAAAAGTTCTATCTTTTCTAAAAGTAGTGAACTCGAACCACCTCTATGTATAGTTTGAATGAGGTTAGCTTGATCTTGAATTTGTTCAATCACTTTAAACTTGAATGAATGGTTTGGTTGTTCCATACAGTGTTTTGCTAATGCATTCTCTTGCTTATGTCTACAAATCGCATATGTGTGGTCATAAATCCTATCACGAAGCCTCCTGTCAGTTTTGCCTACATAAAAGGCTGGACATAATTGACATAAGGCTAAGTAGACAACACCTTTTGAGTTAGTTGAATTTGTTCTTCAGTATATAATTCCTATCTCTAATGGTGAACTTGGTGCCAATATCTATATGTTTACAGTAATTACATATCTCACATCGGGACATGCCCACTGTCCTGTGTATGTTGTTTTGTCGACCTTCTAAGATGTTTTTCAAATTTTTGCCCCACCTGTAAGTAATGACAGGAGATGTTCCTACTTTTTGAATAATGTCTCTGTCAGTTGTAAGCAAGTGCCAGTTCTTTTTCAAAATATCCACAACTTCTTTTGCTCTTAAGTTAAATGTAAAAACAAACCTAATGTTTGTGTTAGTTGTTTTTATAAAACCTACTCTCTCCGGTGAGTTATGGTTTAAAATGTTCATGTAATCAGTCTGTCCTACATCAGTTGGGTCAAGATCTAATTCTTTCAATACTGGGAAAGTTTCCTTTTTCAAAATTGGTTTATATGTTCCTATGTCCTTCTTAGTCTGAACTTCAGTTATTATGTTGTCAATTAGTTCAATAGGGTAACCCCTGTGTACAAACATATCATACAGGTTGTTAAAGTCTAGTAAAAAGTCACTCTGCATGGTGATCATTCTTAGAGCCCGTACAATTTGTCCCTTGATAACAGATTTTTTTCTGATGCAAGGGGTGAGAGCTGTTAAAGTGCAAGAGTGAATTAGAGTATGTACTCTTTCTGTAGATTTTAGCTGTATAATGTTGTCCTAATAAGTTTTTAGATAAAAGGACATCAAGGTAACTAATACCCGACTCCTGGAAAACACTGGTGAATTTTAAGAATGCAGTTGTACTGTTAAAGTATTCAACTAATTCTTCGGCTACCGTACTATCACCTAAGATAAGGAAAATGCCGTCCAGGTAGCTAGTATAAAAAAAAATGTTGTTCTTCAAGTTCGTATTTTCAAGGACATATTTGTGTTCCCAGTAAGCCATGACCAAGTTAGCAAAACTGCCTCCGCAAGGAGACCCCATGGCTACCCCAATTTATTGTAAGTAAATGCTGTTGTTAAAAGCAAAGAAGTTGTATTCTAAAACTATTGCCAATAGTTGTTCAATCAATCTCTGCTTAGGGTCACTTGCTCCTCTGAACCTAATAAATTCTATCACCCACTCAATACCTATGTCGTGGGGAATGGACGTGTAAAGATCACAAACGTCAATAGTTAAAAAGTTATCATGGTTAAACTCGAGTGTATTAATTTGTTCGAGAAACGACCATGAGTCCTTGCATATTTGTTTCTCTTTACTTACGTATGTTTTCAAGATAGAGTCGATCACCTTAGCACAAGAATATGTAATAGACTGACGAGCGTCTACCAGTGCTCTCATAGGGGGGTCATTGAGGTTTTTATGAATTTTGGGAACCCCAAATAAAGAAGGAAGTCTAGGTAAAGGCAAGCTTAAATAGTTGTTTATATGTACGTCAGTCAATGAATCTATGAACAAATCACTGATGAACATTTTTATTCTGTTTTGAGCTATGTTTAACTCATTTAAACTGACTTTTTGGTAAGCTTGACCCTTAAGGAGTTTCATCATTTTATCAATGTAATGACTCACTTCCATTACCACTAACCCACCTCCTTTGTCCGGTTTCATTATGCGAATCGGTAAGTTTTTAAATTGTGTTAACTTTAATTTGACTTCTATAGATACATTATAATGACTTTTGAGTTTTGGTATTAATCTATAACACCTTACACTAAGTATTAATGACTGTTGAATTTTATTTATTATTTATTATTTAATTTTTATTCCTTTGTATTAAGCGGCTGTTAGGAAACTCCAATTGAAATTTTTGCACACTGTTCTTTCAAAAAAAGTAAGTCAGAATTGTTCAGTCTTTTAAAGGGTTAATGATAGGTTTACATTTATCATGTGAATACTTCATCACATTTAAATAATTTTGAACTTACATTGTGCTACTATCTGAAGAAGTCTGTTTACATTGCAGACAAAAAGCACTTTCTTTGAATTTGAATTTGTTGGCTCTTGTGTTTTTACTGTGGAAGCAGCATTTGACCACAACTTTGTTTTATCAAAATTTATTAACGTCGTCTTCAGTACGCTGTCATTGTTCCTGTGGCGTTTTTGGTATATAAAGTGTAAATATAGCATTCATAGTTAGAGGCACACTACTATGTAGAATAGGCAAAGATAGCCACCACAATAATGTTAGTTAGCCATTAGATTATAATGCACTAACCACAATCACAGCAAGGACCTAGGTAGAGACAAAATAAAGTCTCCACGAGGGAAGTGCAGTTGAGATTAAAGCTCTTGCACCTTTACAACGTTAGCCATGTCCTTGTCATTACGTTGCTAGTAGAATTAAATAGAGAGTAGATAACCTTTAAAACTCTGCGTTACCCATGCTAGTAAAATCAAATAGTGATTATATATCCTTTTAAAAGTTCTATGTTACCCACAGTTCACATCAGGGATTTAGGCAGAGACCAGTGCAGCCTCCGCTTGGGAAATATACTCAGTTTAAATTCTCTGACACCTTCACCACAATCTAGAGACATAAGGTATTAGCCCTTCGATGATTAGGTGATAGATCACAGTATGTTCCTTGCTAGGCCAGTACAGGAGAGGTTTGCTAGGAGTTTATTTGAGAAAAAAACAAGCCATGCAATTAAATAAGCCACTGGGAAGATTGTAACGCTTTAAGATAATTAGCTGTGGTAACTGAGGTTCTTGCGTGTGGAACACAGATCAATTCCAAATGCTAGCATCAAACAGGCAAACATAGGAGGATTGTGGCTGACAAAGTTCGCAGATGACTGCAAACTGGGCGCCATAATTGATACTCCAGCGGACACAAACATCCTTCAGAGAGGCCTCATAGAAACGGATAATTGGTGCCAGAGCCATGGCCTTAAGCTGAACGCCAAAAAATGTATAGTCATACCCTTTGGGAAAAACAAGGTACCGACAAATTACCACATAGGCGGTAATCCATTAAGTACGGAAGAGGTAATCAGGAACCTAGGGACCCAGGTTGACAGTAACCTCTCATTTGACACTCACATTGCCAAAGTGGTTAGGAAGACCTTCTATATTGCCCACCGTATCATGAAGGGTTTCACATCTAGATCAAGAGAGGTCAATGTGCCCCTGTACTCTTCTCTTATAGGGCCAATGATTGAGTACAATGCCCCATTTGGGATGTATCTCACCCGACACCTGCAGCAGTTGGAAAGACCCCAAAAGTTCCTCACCAAGAGGATAAAAGGTCTTAAACATATGTCATATGCTGCCCGACTGAAAAAACTCCAGCTCTGTTCAGTCGCATACCGCCTACTCAGAGGTGATCTGTGCCTGACGTACAAGGCCATGTCCAATCCTGAATTAATGGACATGCTCCACCTCAGAAAATCCAAATCCATCAGAGCCATGAGAACAAGTGACTTAAACCTCAACACAGAAATAAATAGAACTTGCTGGAGGGACAGATTCATAACCCAGAGGCTCCCTACACTCTGGAACAGAATCCCAGTCCATGTTAGGCAGAGCCCCTCACTGACTCTATTCAAGAGAAATCTCGACGAGTAGATGGGAGATCGTAGGTTTACCCCGGGGGTAATCTCTGTGTCACTACTAGACAGAGGCATAGTAAACTAAACCCTAAAAGGGCGTAGCATTCTCATCCTAAGGGGTGGTGTAAGCCACATACACTCTGGCTAGGCTTATAAATGCCCTAGGGCAGATAGCCTAGTACGAACCTATGAACCTATGAATTAATAGTAACTCCACATGGGAGCAAAATGAGAGAACAAACATACTTCAAAGTAAGGCAGATGAGATATTCGTGTAGCAGACACAGATAAAATTAGCTAAGATCTAGGATTTAAAACATGTACTATTTAGTAAAAACAACTGGCGATTCCACATGGGGGATATAAGCCTCAACCACTCATATGAATGTTACACGCTGAAGGAGAGTTGTATTGTAGGAGCAGTTGTAGTTGTGTTTGCTCACTTAAGAAGCATTGTAATATAGGGGTAGAACATGAAAAGAAAAGAAAATTCACAACTAAAGCTTTGGCAAATAATGCAATCGCAAAGGAGACCCAGCTAAGAATAGAGGTCTTCACCACATACTACATACAGTTATCATGTCCACATGGGAGATTTAAACATCAAACTAATGAAATTGCACTATCTACCAGCACAGTTTCAGATAAACAGTAGCAGAGTGAATATTAAACACAGAAATAACCAATTAACAAACGGCAGTTTATAATATCAGAAGGTACAATACTGCATGTTTTCTACTTACGACGGCTAAAGACGCTGGGGCCAGGGTTGCTCAGCAGCTTGGGGCTCTTAGTATAGTAAAGAGGGTGCCTGCAGTGATTACAGGTATTTAAAGAATAGGGGAGGATATGATGTAGGGGGAAGGAGTGGAGACCTAGAAGTAGGTAAAACAGGGAGGGACTGGAACCACTACAAAGGGGAAGGCTTATGGGCAGTAAAATGAGACCAGGATATCTAAAGGTGTATGGAGAACTCAGAGCAGGAGCAATAGAGGGACAAAGTTAGGGAATAGTACACAGTGGTTGAAGGAAAGGGGTATTGCGTACAGGGTGATGGGGGTAAAGACAAGAGAAGGAGGAAGAAGAACAATCAGTGAAAACAGCTCAAAATGTAAGGTAAGTAAAGTCAGAGGAGAGTAAGGAGGTTGGGGAAAAAGTTGTGGGAAGTACAGGAGAGGGTTTTGTTAGGTGCAGTGGAATAGTTAAAAGGATGAGGCAGAGTGAGCTAACAAACAAAACTTGGGCAAGGGATTGAAAATAGAATATGTTAAAGAGAAGCAGGTAAGCTGAGTGGGAGGTAGGGCTAGGGTAAGGCTGCCACCTAGTGAACATTCTCGGTAGTACAGTAGTAGATTCTAAGAGGGAGATGACAGGCCAGGGAATAAGTTATACAAAGCTAGTAGTTAAAGGTACTTTGCTAGTATGGAGGAAGGGCATTCAGGCTGTAAGGATATGGCTGCTGGCTATCCTGGTTTAAAAGCGACCTTTTAGCCGCCACAAAGTAGTTGCTATAATTCCAAATTATACTATCAGGTGTAGAAGACCAACATACTTTTTACTTCCTTTTAATACTTTGGGGAGCAGGATAGAAGATGTTAAGATGAAACAGCAGGCTGGAGTGGATCCTTAGTCGTCAGGTCAGAGGAGTATGTTTCCAAGGACAGGATGTGCAGCTTATAGAGCAGGGTACTGGTTGTGATAGAAAGTGTAGAAAGAAAAAAAAAAAAAAACAGGTACAGTGGTTGAAAAAAAAATCAACTTTAGAACAGTAATCAAATATCATGTGCTAAGTCGATTTTAGAACATATAATAATAACAGTGACGTGAAACTAATACTGAACTGTAAATTTGTTAGCAAGTTGATAAAATAGCATGGACAAACCTTACCTAACAGCAATTAAACAGTTAAAGCCAAATAGCACCAAAAAAAAATTCTCAGCATAATATTCTAAACCTTGCCTAACAGCAATTAATCAGTTAAAGCCAAATGGCACCAGAAAAAGTATCTGTAGAGTATTCTAAATCATTGCTGAAAGAGGCATATTAGTCAGACACATTCATAGAATAATTATGATAGCAAGGCAATCATTAAGAAACAAGATTAAATGTAAACAGCCACCAGGCAACATCAAAAGTACAGGTAGTAGGAGGCTAAACAAGGGGAACAATGCACGTTTATGGTTTTACAGCTCTAAGATGCATGCTTCCTCCGAGTGCAGATTTGCCTACTCAACAGAATGGGCTACATGCTCCCGCATTAGCAAACGCTGTAAGTTAAAGCCTTAAAGGGATAAGGCTGAGGCTCTGCTTCAGATATAAGCTAAGAAAACAGAGGAGTCACCTGTATCCTGAAAAATAAATTCTATATGCAAAGTCCTAACTTAATAGCAGTCGCTATAAAATTAAACATTTGAAGGGTTAAGGATGAGACTCTGCTGCTTAAATAAATTAAGTAATCCGCGGTTTTGCTGAATCAAGTAAAAGCACAAAGGTATATAAAAGGTAAATATAGCATCCGTAGTTAGAGGCACACTACTATGTGGAATAGGCAAAGCTAGTCACAATTATGTTAGTTAGCCATTAGATTATAATGCACTAACCACAATCACAGCAAGTATCTAGGCAGAGAAAAAATAATGCCTCCACGAGGGAAGGACAGTGGAGATTAAAGCTCTTGCACCTTTGCAACGTTAGACATGTCCTTGTCATTACGTTGCTAGTGGAATTAAATAGCGAGTAGATAACCTTTAAAACCTCTGCACTACCCACGCTAGTAAAATCAAATAGTGATTATATATCCTTTTAAAAGTTCTATGTTACCCATAGTTCACATCAGGGATTTAGGCAGAGACCAGTGCAGCCTCCGCTTGGGAAATATACTCAGTTTAAATTCTCTGGCACCTTCACCACAATCTAGAGACATAAGGTATTAGCCCTTTGATGATTAGGTGATAGATCACAGTATGTTCATTGGTAGGCCAGTACAGGAGAGATTTGCTAGGAGTTTATTTGAGAAAAAAACAAGCCATGCGATTAAATAAGCTACTGGGAAGATTTTAACACTTTAAGATAATAAGCTGTAGTAACTGAGGTTCTTGCGCATGGAACACAGATCAATTCCAAACGCTAGCATCAAATAGGATAATTAATAGTAACTCCACATGGGTAATTTAGTAGCGTTCTTCATGGGAGCAAAATGAGAGAACAAACATACTTAAAAGTAAGGCAGATGGGATATTCATGTAGTAGACACAGATAAAATTAGCTAAGATCTAGTATTTAAAACATGCACTATTTAGTAAAAACAACTGGTGACTCCACGTGGGGGATATAAGCCACAACCACTCATATATATGTTACATGCTCAAGGACCGTTGTATTGTAGGAGCAGTTGTAGATGTGATTGCTCACTTAAGAAGCATTGTAATATAGGGACAGAACATGAAAAGAAAAGAAAAGAAAATTCACAACTAACGCTTTGGCAAATAACGCAATCACAAAGGAGACCTAGCTAAGATTAGAGGTCTTCACCACATAGTACATACAGGTATCATCTCCACGTGGGACATTTAAACATCAAACTAATGAAATTGCATTATCTACCAGCACAGTTTCAGATAAACAGTAGCAGAGTGAATATTAAACACAGAAATAACCAATTAACAAACAGCAGTTTATAATATCAGAAGGTACAATACTGCATGTTTTCTACATACAACAGCTAAAGACGCTGGGGCCAGGGTCGCTCAGCAGCTAGAGGCTCTTAGTATTGTAAAGGGGGCACCTGCAGTGATTACAGGTATTTAAGGAATAGGAGAGGATATGATGTAGGGGGGAGGAGTGCAAACCTAGAAGTAGGTAAAACAGGGAGGGGCTGGACCACTACAAAGGGGAAGGGTTATGACCAGTAAGATGAGAACAGGATATCTAAATGTGTATGGAGAACTCAGAGCAGGAGCAATAGCGGGACAAAGTTAGGGAATAGTACACAGTGGTTGAAGGAAAGGGGTATTGCGTACAGGGTGATGGGGGTAAAGACAAGAGAAGGAGGAAGAAGAACAATCAGTGAAAACAGCTCAAAATGTAAGGTAAGTAAAGTCAGAGGAGAGTAAGGAGGTTGGGGAAAAAGTTGTGGGAAGTACAGGAGAGGGTTTTGTTAGGTGCAGTGGAATAGTTAAAAGGATGAGGTAGAGTGAGCTAACAAACAAAACTTGGGCAAGGGATTGAAAATAGAATATGTTAAAGAGAAGCAGGTAAGCTGAGTGGGAGGTAGGGCTAGGGTAAGGCTGCCACCTAGTGGACATTCTCGGTAGTACAGTAGTAGATTCTAAGAGGGAGATGACAGGCCAGGGAATAAGTTATACAAAGCTAGTAGTTAAAGGTACTTTGCTAGTATGGAGGAAGGGCATTCAGGCTGTAAGGATATGGCTGCTGGCTATCCTGGTTTAAAAGCGACCTTTTAGCCGCCACAAAGTAGTTGCTACAATTCCAAATTATACTATCAGGTGTAGAAGACCAACATACTTTTTGCTTCCTTTTAATACTTTGGGGAGCAGGATAGAAGATGTTAAGATGAAACAGCAGGCTGGAGTGGATCCTTAGTCGTCAGGTCAGAGGAGTATGTTTCCAAGGACAGGATGTGCAGCTTATAGAGCAGGGTACTGGTTGTGATAGAAAGTGTAGAAAGAAAAAAAAAAAAAAACAGGTACAGTGGTTGAAAAAAAAATCAACTTTAGAACAGTAATCAAATATCATGTGCTAAGTCGATTTTAGAACATATAATAATAACAGTGACGTGAAACTAATACTGAACTGTAAATTTGTTAGCAAGTTGATAAAATAGCATGGACAAACCTTACCTAACAGCAATTAAACAGTTAAAGCCAAATAGCACCAAAAAAAATTCTCAGCATAATATTCTAAACCTTGCCTAACAGCAATTAATCAGTTAAAGCCAAATGGCACCAGAAAAAGTATCTGTAGAGTATTCTAAATCATTGCTGAAAGAGGCATATTAGTCAGACACATTCATAGAATAATTATGATAGCAAGGCAATCATTAAGAAACAAGATTAAATGTAAACAGCCACCAGGCAACATCAAAAGTACAGGTAGTAGGAGGCTAAACAAGGGGAACAATGCACGTTTATGGTTTTACAGCTCTAAGATGCATGCTTCCTCCGAGTGCAGATTTGCCTACTCAACAGAATGGGCTACATGCTCCCACATTAGCAAACGCTGTAAGTTAAAGCCTTAAAGGGATAAGGCTGAGGCTCTGCTTCAGATATAAGCTAAGAAAACAGAGGAGTCACCTGTATCCTGAAAAATAAATTCTATATGCAAAGTCCTAACTTAATAGCAGTCGCTATAAAATTAAACATTTGAAGGGTTAAGGATGAGACTCTGCTGCTTAAATAAATTAAATAATGAATGGTTTTGCCGAATCAAGTAAAAGCACAAAGGTATATAAAGGGTAAATACAGCATCTGTAGTTAGAGGCACACTACTATGTAGAATAGGCAAAGCTAGTCACAATAATGTTAGTTAGCCATTAGATTATAATGTGCTAACCACAATCGCAGCAAGGACCTAGGTAGAGACAAAATAAAGCTTCCACGAGGGAAGTGCGGTTGAGAGTAAAGCTCTTGCACCTTTACAGCGTTAGATATGTCCTTGTCGTTACGTTGCTAGTGGAGTTAAATAGCGAGTAGATAACCTTTAAAAACTCTACACTACCCACGCTAGTAAAATCAAATAGTGATTTTATATCCTTTTAAAAGCTCTATCTTACCCACAGTTCAAATCAGGGATTTAGGCAGAGACCAGTGCAGCCTCCGCTTGGGAAATATACTCAGTTTAAATTCTCTGGCACCTTCACCACAATCTAGAGACATAAGGTATTAGCCCTTCGATGATTAGGTGATAGATCACAGCATGTTCCTTGGTAGGCCAGTACAGGAGAGGTTTGCTAGGAGTTTATTTGAGAAAAAAACAAGCCATGCGATTAATTAAGCTACTGGGAAGATTGTAACACTTTAAGATAATTAGCTGTGGTAACCGAGGGTCTTGCACGTGGAACACAGATCAAGTCCAAATGCTAACATCAAATAGGATAATTAATAGTAACTCCACCTGGGTAATTTAGTAGCGTTCTTTTCTAGGAGCAAAGTGAGAGAACAAACATACTTAAAAGTAAGGCAGATGAGATATTCGTGTAGTAGACAGATAAAATTAGCTATGATCTAGGATTTAAAACATGCACTATTTAGTAAAAACAACTGGCGACTTCATGTGGGGGATATAAGCCTCAACCACTCATATATATGTTACACGCTCAAGGAGCATTGTATTGTAGGAGCAGTTGTAGATGTGATTGCTCACTTAAGAAGTGTTGTAATATAGGGACAGAACATGAAAAGAAAAGAAAATTCGCAACTAATGCTTTGGCTAATAACATAATCACAAAGGAGACCCTGCTAAGATTAGAGGTCTTCACCACATAGTACATACAGGTATCATCTCCACGTGGGAGATTTAAACATCAAACCAATGAAATTGTATTATCTACCAGCACAGTTTCAGATAAACAGTAGCAGAGTGAATATTAAACAGAGAAATAACCAATTAACAAATGGCAGTTTATAATATCAGAAGGTACAATACTGCATGTTTTCTACTTACGACGGCTAAAGATGCTGGGGCCAGGGTTGCTCAGCAGCTTGGGGCTCTTAGTATTGTAAAGGGGGCTCCTGCAGTGATTACAGGTATTTAAGGAATAGGGGAGGATATGATGTACGGGGGGAGGAGTGGAGACCTAGAAGTAGGTAAAACAGGGAGGGGCTGGACCACTACAAAGGGGAGGGGTTATGGGCAGTAAGATGAGACCAGGATATCTAAATGTGTATGGAGAACTCAGAGCAGGAGCAATAGAGGGACAAAGTTAGGGAATAGTACACAGTGGTTGAAGGAAAGGGGTATTGCATACAGGGTGATGGGGGTAAAGACAAGAGAAGGAGGAAGAAGAACAATCAGTGAAAACAGCTCAAAATGTAAGGTAAGTAAAGTTAGAGGAGAGTAAGGAGGTTGGGGAAAAAGTATTCAGACTGTAAGAATATGGCTGCTGGCTATTCTGGCTTAAAAGCGACCTTTTAGCCGCCACAAAGTAGTTGCTACAATTCCAAATTATACTATCAGGTGTAGGAGACCAACATACTTTTGCTTCCTTTTAATACTTTGGGAAGCAGGATAGAAGATGTTAAGATGAAACAGCAGGCTAGAGTGGATCCTTAGTCGTCAGGTCAGAGGAGTAAGTTTCCAAGGACAGGATATGCAGCTTATACAGCAGAGTATTTTTGCTTCCGTTTAATACTTTGGGGAGCAGGATAGAAGATGTTAAGATGAAACAGCAGGCTGGAGTGGATGCTTAGTCATCAGGTCAGAGGAGTAAGTTTCCAAGGACAGGATGTGCAGCTTATAGAGCAGGGTATTACGACGGCTAAAGATGCTGGCGCCAGGGTTGCTCAGCAGCTTCGGGCTCTTAGTATAGTAAAGGGCAACATAATTGCCAGTACATGGCACATGCAAGGTCATTGTGACAGTGGGGTACCATGACCCAAAAATATCCCATAAATTACAAAAACAAAACTATCACACTGTTAAAAAACATAAGAGAGCAACTATCAATGCACAAATGTGTGCAATACAGACAAGTTGGTAACATGTGCAAATAAACATACTTGACTGATCTCACTATATTATGTGATAAGAATGGGAATAATCTAGCATGTGAGTTATTTCATCCCTCATTAAGTATTGACAGGAACAACATAAGCAGAACAATTGTGTCCTTCTCACATTATGCTACCTACAACAGTTATATCTGTCACATACAGGGCCAGATTGTATTAGACATAACAATATTATGCTGCACTGCATGGATATGTGTGCACACAAATACAAACCGAAGATGTAGCACCCCTGCCCATATGGAGCAATTTATACAGTAATGACAGCATGTGATGGTAATGCGTGGGTCATTTGGTAGTCTGTGTCATACTGCAGCAGCAAGATAAAGCCACTTATGACCTGACATGTGCACTGCACATTATGTGGTATGACAGAAATGCATGACAGCAATATGTGATGTGTGCACAAGTGTGCCTAGGCTGCACAGATCTGAATATGGAAAACATTATGATGGCAGCATTACAAACGTGGATCACAAAAACAACACTTGTCCTGAAGGATCACATGGCGTCTAACATCATGAAAGTTCTCTCCAGTGACCTCCAGGAAGGAGTTGAGCATGGCCCATGCCATGTCCAGAAAGAAGTTACTTATCATGTCCTTCACCTGAGTCTGGAAGACATTTGTCATTATGTCTCAGATCTAGTCCTGAAAATCATCTGACTGGCATAGTAGTGAACGTCTCCTCCATTGAGCTGCAGAAACAATGGCATGTGGAGGTCCCAGTCTGTCATCATCATCCCTATCATGGTCATCTTCCTGGTCCATGGTGTCCGACCCAGCTGGTAGTGGCCTGGTGCATCATTGTTGTCCAACTGGTTATTTGACATGGTCCCACACTCTTTCAAATTTGAACACAGGAACAAAATATTTTTCATACGTAATATGTATTTACCTAAAATCAATGAATAAATGGAAACACATGTGGAAATTACACAATGTAAATGTTGTAACTGTTATGTATGTGATATTACACTACTGTCTAACTTTATCTAAGTATAACACTTTATGCGATGTCAGGCATACATCCATTTCATAACAAATTACAGCATGGTATGTAACATACATCACATTCACATGCAAAAACACGTCTGAAATAAAATCCAATCAGTGATAAGGCATGCAAAGACATGTATATGTCAGTTAAAATTCATTTCCATTATGTATGTATATAAGCAGACATCATATACATGGTGTGACTCTGAACAATGTGCTGCTATGGCTGGTATGTCAACAAAATATGACAGTAGTCATATGCATATCTATTTGTAACAAACTACAGATAAAATTATGTACAATAAATGTTACTTAAGTCCAAAGAAGTCATATAAAGGAAGCCACTCCCACAATACTGCTATGCATGTGGATGTAACACTCATAGCAATTCATCCTATATAGCCACATCTATTTACTGCTTCACAATAGGTATTGACATGTGTCATATATCACTATCAGCCTTAAAGGGAGATGTCTGAAACAACTATGTATCACTGTAATGAGAGACGTCAACCAACATAACTGCTAGAGATTATATGATATGCAAATAATATCTAGACTTATGAAACCAGACATGTGTAATGTTTGCTTGTACATCACATTATGGTACATTTATTGTGACAGTGTAACAGTCACCAGATTGGGGCCATAATGTTTATATATAGATCTTCTACAACAAATGACAAAACAGATGATTATGCAACATTCTAAATGTCATAATAGTCATGTATCAATGATATAAAGAGAAAGCCATGAATGGGTCAGTGTCCATCACAAGTTGTCATTAATTACTCTGGTACATTACTTGGCATTCAGTAATCTGTCTATTACGTGCACATTTACTGACACCTCAGCCTTTAGAACAAATGGAAATCACATGTTTACAGCAAACAGACATGTATATCATTAATTTGTAAGTCAGGTACCTTGTGCTACTCTAGCATACACCACTGATATAGGGACCAACTCCAAAAGATTATGTGCAGTGTAAGTTGCCATGAACAGCAGAGATTAAGAAATGGTGCTTCACTTATAGCATGTTACTAGATAGGGCTTACAATAATGCCATTTATAAAATGTAAGCACACATTCTTGCTAAGGTAGCCCCCTAATTTTAACTCAATGTGTGCCTCACACATTTATGTTGAGGTGTTAATATAACATTTACATTTCCACTATAACTCGCCATTATGTGCAACTAATGTGTCATGTTTACATATCATGGTTAAAATATATGCGTAAGAAATATCTTGTAAGATTAACAATCCATAGTAAACTTAAAATACATATGCAAATGAATGAATAATAGAACATAATTAATGTGTGATATCACAACAGTATATAAACAGAATGGAATCTGAAAGCTCAAGAAAAACTGCACACAGTTACAAGCATAGCAATAAAAAGTAGTAGCTAATATTTATGTATATGATAAATATACCTACCTGTCCCCCAACAAATAACAACATGCAATATCTAGAATTTATGCACAATACACATACATAAGTGGACCCCAACAAATGCATTGCTATCTACTTTATTTATCCTTACATATACACTTGCAATGCATTATCTACTTTTTTATGCTTGCATATACACTTGCATGTAATGATAGTCATTAAGATAATATTCAACACCTCAGACATCACACTTAACAAATGACTATAATCTAGTCACACACCATTAACCAACTCCTAATAACATTAAGAATACTGAACAAGCAGAAAAAAACCTACTTACATATACACAAAAGACACCTCCAGGTTGGTGGCAAAGCATGAAGCATCAGAGACTATCCATGTGCAACTAACAGTGGGCAAAACTGCCTTCCAGTTTATAGCCTGCTGCAGACCACCCTCCCAAACCCAGGAACCCCACTCGGCCTTCCTGAGAACATTGGAAAATATGAAGGTCTCTCTGAACACCATTATATTGGGCGACTTCAACTACCCAAACATAGATTGGGAGCATTACTCTAGCTCCAACACCCTTGCCCAAAGGTTCCTAGAATTCATAAACTCAAATGCTATGGAACAACTTGTTACCACTCCCACAAGAGGGGAAAACATACTGGACCTGATCATCACCAACATGGGGACTCTATGCTCCAGACCAGAAGTGTATCCCTCACTGGCAAGATCAGACCATAAACTGATCTCACTGGATATTCACATCCCGACCCCACCCCCTGCCCAGAAAACCACAGTGAAAAACTTCTCTAAAGCAAATTTCACACTCCTCAAAACTGAGGTGGAATCCTTCAAAGCCCCCGGGCCTGTGTAAAATACGGCCCAGACCGCAGAATCCTTTATAAATGCATTCTATGAACACCTTCAGGAATGCATGGATCATGCAATCCCAAATAAAACCAAGACCCAATCTTCCAAAGGCAAACAACCTGTCTGGTGGACCCCAGCCATAAACAAACTATACAATAGAAGGAGGAAGCTACTACATGATAGAGCAAAATCCCAAAAAGGGAAGGCATCCCTGATCAGTATTAGCAAAAAACTAAGGGCACTCATAAAATCATCAAAGGCCAGCGTCGAGAGAAAAATTGCACAGGACACTAAGGATAATCACAAGGCTTTCCTTAGTTATGTTAGGAACCTGGGTGGGAATTCCCAGATATGCTCAGAATTAGTCCAAAATGACAAAAAATACACCAAACCCACAGACATTGCCAACATCCTTGCTGACAGGTTCAGCGCAAACCCCCCCCCTCCCCACCAAAAGGGCAAATATCTATCCTAGCAGAGTGCTGCCCCCCTGACATCTCAGATGCTCAGGTGGGAGCCACCCTCTCCAAAGCAAAAAACACAGCATCAATGGGACCAGATGGTGTCCCAGGCTGTGTCCTACATGAACTCCAAGAAGAGCTAAACCCAAACATAAAACTACTGTTCAGTCTCAGCCTTACTACAGGATATGTACCCAAAGAGTGGCGTACAGCAACAGTGGTCCCTCTCCACAAAGGTGGTACCTCAACGGACCCTGGAAACTATCGTCCCATAAGCCTGACTAGCTTGGTCTGCAAAGCTATGGAAAGGATCATCATGGACCTCATAAATAAAGATATTGGGGACCTACAGACACTGGATCCTACCCAGTTTGGCTTTGTTAAGGGCAGATCCTGCCTCTTAAACCTGGTTGACTTCTTTGAAACAGTCACCAAGGCCATTGATGAAGGGAAGGTGGTCCACACAGCCTATCTGGACCTCGCAAAAGCCTTCAATACAATACCCCACTCGGGCATTATAGATTAGCTCACCAGCTTAAATATAAACCCCTATGTCACTAGATGGGTTGCAAACTGGCTCAAGGACAGAATCCACATGGTTAGAATTGCTGGAGCCATGTCAGACTCCAAACCAGTTACAAGTGGCATCCCACAAGGCTCAGTCCTGGGACCTCTCTTGTTCGGTATATATTTCTCGGAGGTACAGACCAACACGGAAGGACTGTGGCTGACCAAGTTCGCAGATGACTGCAAACTGGGTGCCATAATCGACCCTCCAGCCGACACAAGCATCCTCCAAAAGGGCCTCATAGAAACAGACAACTGGTGCCAGAGCCATGGCCTCAAGCTAAACGCCAAAATGTGTATAGTCATCCCTTTGGCAAAACAAAGTGCCCACAAATTACCACATAGGTGGTAATCCATTAAGTACAGAAGAAGTAATTAGGGACCTGGGGACCCAAGTTGATAGCAATCTCTCATTTGACAACCACGTGGCCAAAGTGGTTAGAAAAACATTTTATATAGCCCACCTAATCATGAAGGGATTCACATCTAGATTAGGGGAGGTCATCGTGCCTCTTTACTCATCCCTCATCAGGCCCATAATCAAGTACAATGCCCCTTTTGGGATGTACCTTACCAAACACCTGCAGCAACTGGAAAGACCCCAAAAGTACCTCACCAAGAGGATCAAAGGGCTCAAACATATGCCATATGCTGCCCGGTTAAAGAAACTACAGCTCTACTCAGTGGCATACCTCCTGCTCAGAGGTGACCTGTGCCTGATGTATAAGGCCATGTCCAACCCGGAATTAAGGGACATGCTGCACCTCAAAAAATCCAAATCCCATCGAGCTACACGCTCGAGAGACTTGAACCTCAGCACTGAAATAAATAGGACATGCTGGAGGGACAGATTCATAACCCAGAGGCTCCCTTCACTATGGAATAAAATCCCAGTCCAGGTTAGGCAGAGTCCCTCATTGATTCTCTTCAAGAGGAATCTTGATGAGTGGATGGGAGATCATAGGTTTACCCCGGGTATCACTTCTGTGTCACTGTTAAACAGAGGCACAGTATACTAACCTCGAAAAAGGGCATAGCAAAATTAATTTAAAATGTGTGGCAAAAGCCAAACACACTCTGGCTAGGCTTATAAATGCCCTAGGGCAGATAGCCTAGTATGAACCTATGAACCTAAGCAGAAATAACAGTTAACAAAAGCCAGCCACCAATATGCCAAGTGAAAACATATGTCTGTCATTTAGGTTGTGACACAACAGCACATAGCCTCAGTGTAGTAACAAACAACAGTTGATAACACATAATACAACATTTCCCTGAAATTTATGTAAACATTTATGTTATTCAAAGTAAATCCCTACATATTACACATACCTTGCAGATGCATTATGGGAAGTCTGACATAACATTAGCATGCCTGAATGTCATAAGACTGCACATCTAAACTTGAAGATTTAAGGATGTTAATACTGTTTTGGGAGACATAAAGGTAGAAAGTTATAACACTTAATCTCTCTTCCTCCACTGCTCCTCAAGCCTGTGCATACACTGTATGCACAAGGCTCTGTTCCTGAAACAATCTTCAGCAGCTACAAACAGAAAAATATGATATATTACAACAACAGAAGGGTTGCTTAAGCTTATTACATAATGACTGCTATGACCAAAATAAGAACAGTAAAAAAGTTAGTATATGTTAGCAAGCACTGTCATACAATACAGTATCACATTTTGCATAATCAATGATTGATGTTTCTCTCTCAGTACTGTTCACACATTAGGATTACTGCATACAAAGAGAAGTAATCTTGATTCAAACCTGCAACTGTCACCTATGCTCATCACACTGTAAACTAGTACCATAGCTTTGCTATCTTTGTATGAAATGATAGAAGTCAAACAATTTACAGCTTTCAATATGCAGAGAATCATTGTACACACTAACAGATGTGTCAGTTTAGTTCAATGTTTTTTAGTGTGCAGACATACTTAACCATCTGGATAAAGACCTACCAATGTACACAGTCAAGTTTGCAACTGTCATAATTTGTAAGAAAACAATTGTCTGCACTTGCGACACCTAAATAGCCATTAATGGAACATATTATTCAAGCCTATACATACATTATGGAGGAGGGCAGTCAATTAAAATGAATAATGGATTATAACAGACTGTTGTGTAATTTAAACTGTAGAGGTAACATTTATACAGTATGTATTACCCAACATTCACACATGCAGTATTATCTAAAGCATTATCAACAGAAGTATACAGTATGATGTTTCTAGAAACTTTGTGATAACAGAGATACGCATAGTCATCCATGACCTAAGCACTATATGAGTGATTGCTCCACGGCCATACTATATGTGTAAAAATATGTAGTGTATAAGTTATTAATCAAATATAGATCTTTCATATGTGATCTACAAAAGTACATGAATTACTGGCAATGTTGTTTGTCTTTCGGCTTTTCCCAGTTAGGGGTCGCCACAGCAGAACTCCGGTCCGCTAATGATTGGCAGTAGATTTTCACGAACGCTGAGGTGCCAGCTCGACAGTCAACCTTCAACAAAGGCAAGCCCATTTACGCATGTCTTTCAAATGCCCACCCAACCGCAGGGAGGACATGCAGACACCACACAGAAGGCACTCCCGGCACTCCAGCCGAGAATCAAACTGGAGAACCTCTTGCTGTGAGGCAACAACGCTACTGGCAATAATGTTTAAAAATAGGCTCCACTGGAATTTGAACGCACACACAAGTAAACAACATTTATATTGTCCTCTTGGTTAACCATTTCAGTTGATGAGCATCACATTTCAAGTCTATGAATAATGGCAGGATGTGCTTTATCAGCATTATAAAACTATGATGTGTCAGCACACTGAGTTTAACTTTCATAGTTTGCATAAAAATAATTGTGTGCATTTTTTAAAAAGTAACCATGATATGACTTACTGCACAACCATGAAATTCAAACCTAGACATGTAAATTAGGTATGAGGGCAGTTTCCACATACTGTGCTAACTCTACAGCCAGAAGACACTATAAGGTTTATAGATCCACACTTGTAGTACCTGCATTGTGTTAGCAAGACTCACACATGTTTCAGCCATGATAACCTTCATTTATCTTACATTCATTAAATTGATTAAAGCGGTCATGGATTATAAAAAGCTGTTGTTATTTTTAAACTTTAGGGTTTACTACTGCATTTATTACTCTGCATTTACACATATAGAAGTATACAGTAAGATGTTTCTAGAAGCTTTGTGGATAAAGGAGAAATGTGTAGTTATCTGTGGCCTTAGCAATATAGCCTTGAATGCATTGTGGCCATGCTAGATATGTAAAACTCTATACTGTGCAAGTTACTAAACAAATATAGATCTTCCATATGTGATGTGCAATAGCACATGAATTACTGACAATAATGTTTAAAAAATAGGGTACACTAGGGTTTGAACCAACACACAGGCAAGACAACCAGTTAAGCTAAGGGACATCACGGTTCATTTAATGTTCAAAAAAACAGATATTATGGAATAGCAGTAAAATCAGTATGTTTGAAGTGTGTATTAATATACAGTTATCAACAACAGTCCTGCTTAATATTTACACTGACATAGGTGTACTTGCGAATACTCTCAGAATGTATCAACTCATGACTGTTAACTTTAACTTTAATGAGTAGAAGAAAATTTACTCCATGTGAATTATTATGATTAACACACATACCCAAGGAATACACCTGAAACATAATGCATCACTTAAACGGATATGCTTAGTACAGGCATATGTGATAATGTAGGTGTTAAGGTGTGGAGTATGAAACGTACTGTAGACATCTGGTGGCTGATGTCTGACCTCTGTGACCCTCCAGTGAAAATTCTCTTCTTCCTTCAGATGTAGGTCATCATAACAGTGGTGGACATGCACAGCAGTCTGCTAGATCCCAGTTCCTCTATGGCGCTCTTTGATAGTCAGGTTCCAGATGTCAATAATCATAAAGTTCCTGGGGTGTATTGTCATCCTCTGCTCATGGCCAGCATAGACAGTGAGCATCTATCCAGTTTGGCATAAAAATTAATTGAAGCCTCCACTTGGCCAACATCCTCACTGAAGTAGTATTAAATTGCAGAAAAATGCCTTCCAAAAATGCTGGCTGAGGTTCTAATTAGTTCATGGGTAAGAATGATATGATAAGGATGTGTATGAATATTACATTTTAAAGTCGGTGCATACAGAATGGTAGCAGACTAGTGGAGAGCATCATACATGTGTTATAGACATTCCCATTTGCTGATACCTACTGGGTGGTCATGCTGAGCAATGCAGACTTATGTCAAGCTATTGGTTAATGCACCAAGATTCATGAACTTATGTGGACATTTATTAATGGGATTCCAAAACTCTGAATGTGATGAACCTCATTAATTATGTATAACACAAATGGTAATTAAAAGCTATGTGCCCTTAACTAAATGCACTCTGAGGTATAGTTAAATTACAGCTAGCTTCCAAAATTAAGTTGTCACCTGCAAGCTTAGCTGTATTGAATTACAGTGCTATTACAGCATACTTATGTTCGCATTAAGTTGTACATTATTTCTTGTGGTGATATATAGTCAGGAGTGCATAACAGGGCATTTTCCAATTCTCTTGTTTTACTGCCTTATTTCTGTATAAATGTCAGTAGTTTTGTTGTGTACCTCATCATGACAGTCACATTTGTGACACTGTGTGTCACTGACTGCAATAATATCAGAGATGCATCCTCCATTATTGAGGTAGAATTGCTAGTTGTATCCAGATTTGCATGTAGCTGTGGCAACACCATTGTTACAGTACTGGAGTCATGGCACATTAATTAGGTTTATAGTCCTTACTTATAATATCTATGGTCTTTCCTTACCATAATATCCACTGATATGGGTTTGAATCCCATCTCTGCATACATGACCCATACATTGCTAAATTGTACTGCTTATTTAAGAGTGGTTGCTGTAGTGTTTTAGTATTCTGAAGAAGTCTGATCATACGGACGACACCTAGGTCAATGGTGGTTTGTTTTCGTTGTCAATAAACTCTTGTCGGCTGGACCTCGTCTTCCAGGATTTTTTTGGTTTGTGGACATTTGGTTCTTGGTTTGTTTTGATGACCCATACAAAGTTGTTGAATGGATTGATAGCTGTGTACATGTATGCTGATGTTAGGGCATATGGGTCAGCCCTTAAGACATCTTTTTTAATGTTCATTCCAATTATCTGTACGTGACAGTGATATACATGACACAGACTATTTTGCCATATGCTTTTAATATTATCATGCAAATATGTGAGCCCCACTATAAAATCTAAAATGTGCATATCACCCTATCTTCCTGATGTTGAACCATAATAGGAGAGACAATTTCTCACATAGAGAGAGTGGGATTATATTACAGGCTCTGTGCCAACATGGAAGAAACCTGCTTGGAAGGACATGCAATACTGCATGGAGGAATCAAGTGTGGACAGATCTGACCACATGATAAATTCTGTGGTTGTTCAACATAGATCTAGGGAGGCCTGTTGGTGACATTGTTCTAACATGATCCTCTCTGCAACCAGTAGACTCTGCCACTATTGGAAGGCAAGAAATGCCTCTGGAGGTGGGCCACCAGTGTCTCCTCTGGATGAGATAACGATCTTCTTGGCCTTCCATCATGCCACCTGCCAGGATTGTTGGATACCCAGGAGAGGTATTAAGGCAGGTGCTCCAGGATGTACAGGTATGTTTATTTTTTCACAAACACTACAGCACACGCCAATTCTAATTAAAGGACATTATTGCACAGTTCTTAATGTATTGTCATGTTTTTGTTACAGCAGCAGAACTGCACCATGGATATGGAAAAACTCATGATATAGATGAACAATGTAAGTGGTATAACATGTTGTCTTACCAAAGCAGTTCTGATGGGGTCTATATTATATTACTGCATGCTTAGAAAATCGAACAATAAATAATCAACCCCATGTAAGCGAAAGCTTACAACGTCAAAACCTCAGAACAGCGATTTTTTTCCCTTGGAAAAAAATCGCTGTTCCGAAAAAAAAAACTTTAAAATATTACATAATGTGGGGGGCTTTGTCCTCATGCCCCCCACCCCCCCTACTTAAATATACCAACTCTGAGATTGCACTACAGTGCCGAAAACAGCAAAGTAACAAAAGAGGCCAAGCAAATTCTTTCCCAGGGAAAGAATTCACTGAAAAGCCGCTTTGTTATTTTGCCTTTTCGCTGTCAGTTTGATCAAGATGCATTCGACAAACTGCGTCTACGATCTGGTAATAGGAACCCATTCTGATGATGTAGGGACATCAGATGATGGACATGGTGATGACAGTGACCCGCTGTCCCATGTAGATTCTGCTAATGATGGTGAATCTTCCCCATGGCAGCCCTCTACTGTCCATTAGACTACACGTGGGAGTGCAACTGATGTGCATGGATGTGTGTCAGAGGTTTTATGCCTACTATTGCAGACAACCTACTATTACAAGCAAGTAAATGTTCAGACTGGCATCATGGCTCTGACCTGCACACACTTGCCCATACCACTGATTGTGTGTCACACCTTCTGCGTGTGGTACATGAATTCCAATAACCAGACCTAAAAAGGCTGTAACACAATGAAGAAACTCTCTAAAACACTATCCTTTTCTATCAAACAGGAAGTATGTAACAATGTATCAGAAAAAACACCACAATTCCTTAAATTGACCTGTGCTATTTAAAAACTAATTTTAAGAGAGTTTTAGGAGACCAGATAAGAAATCATTAACTGGAGGTTTTGAGACATTTAAATGTGGAAGATGTTAATAATGTATGTATGTACAAAACAATTACAGTGGGACACTGTGGGACAAATTTAGAAGTTGGCTTATTAAGAGCAGATATTTTTGCTACAGATCTAAAGTTGTTTATCTTGCCTGGTGTCAGTCATGTATAGCCTTTTACATAGGGAAGACCAGTAATTCACTTAATAAACTTATTTACCAACATTTGTATAGCATTAAGAAGAGAGATAACAAATGTGTCCTAGCAAGACATGCAATGCGTTGTGAACAATTTAGGATGAAAATAACAAAGGTGAGGGGCAAAACTTGTTACTGCACAAAGAACTATGTTGGCCGTTACGTCTGAATGCTACAAGTCTTCCAGGTTTAAATGAAGCAGTATTTATTACTAGTGAACCAAAATACAAAGCTTGCAAACTTTAGTTTATGTATTTACATTTTGAAGTTTGTTTTTCAGTCCTTTTATACTTCATTTGTCAATAGTTTTCAGTGCTACAAAGCTACAAATGCTTTTTATATTTTTAAAGTAGTATAGTAAGATGAATGTATAAGTTTTGTATAGAGGGCTATGTTGACAGTGTTTTAGATACTGCAAACTGATTAAGTTTAAGTGAACTTAATATTAACCTTATATATTGTAAGATTTTACAACATATTTTAAAGTGCGTTTTAGTTCTTTTTATGCTCTACTCATTAAAGTGTTTTTAGGGCTGCAGTGTTTTAACATGACTACCTCTGTTTTTAAATAGCACAGGTCACTTTAAGGAATTTTGGCATTTTTTTCTGATACATTGTTACATAGTTCCTGTTTGATACAAAAGGATGGTGTTTTAGAGAGTTTCTCCGTTGCATTATGGCCTTTTTAGATCTTTTTTATTTTTTACTAAGATGTCTACAATTAGGTAGATGGAAGTGCTTACATTTCAAATGTTTTTTCAATAAAATATCCTGAATCGTTTTGGCTGTCCTGATCATTCTGGTTATTGGAATGTATTGGTTTTACCATCTTTGCGGCTGCATCTGCTGTCTGGTTTAATTGTGGTATATGAATAGAGAGGTCATGACAGCACTGGCTGCACAGCATACCAGTGTGGTATGTGTTGCACACTCTGTTGACAGCCTTGTTACAGTGATACTAGACCAGTGCAATAGTACAAACTGGGTGCTATGTGCCCTAACTGTACTGAGAAGATTACCTCTGGTGGTGAGAGGCTGACCCCCTCTATTTAGACCCTCACATGGCCCTCGGACATCAATGTCTGTGCTGCAACATGCAAGCACATCTACTGTTGGTCACTCAACTGTGAGCCCAGCAGTCATGTCCTATCAAACATGTTACAGTACTGGTCCTACCCATACTGTGTCCCAAAAACTCTAGTGTCACCACATCTAGCTCCTCAGTACAGCATCATGGATTGAGTTTTTCTGGACATGGCAGGGGCAGACAGGACCATGGTTTGAGCCATTAGTGCGGGTACCCTAGACAATGTTAGACTAACAATGACAGTTGATCCTATGTGTATCCTGCAGTTTCATTCTGACCCTGTGGCAATAATGACCACTGTGCTGACCACTGACTAATTTATCTCTAGGTAGTTTTTCAAATGTCTGCTGCCACAGGGTTTTTCTGATTATTTTTCTGATCTAGGTGACTAGTTGCAAGTTGTGATATGTAATACTTGTTTGTCAATGGTATATGTTAGTACAGATATTGATGACAATAATGCTATTTGTGACTATCTTCATGTTTCTATGTTTGCATCTCTTGCTAGTTGACATATAACACACATTTACATGGTTTACAGCATGTTATCTTAATCATCTAGCATTGATTGATACATAACACATTTCCTTGTTGTCTGCTATTCCCACATGCAACAGTATGCCTCTGTATACATACCTGTATTACCTGTGGTATTTTAATATGGTACTGCACATGCCTCACCCTCAGCATTCATTACACTTCAGTGGACCAGTACCTTCTTCAATCTCCATACTGGCATACAGTCCCCATATGTGCTTTCTCATATCTCACTGATTCCACACACATATATTTACCCATGTTGTGTATCCTCATCACTGATACATGTTCCATGTCTGTTGTGCATTCACTGTCATTGGTGCTTTGCATGTTTGAAAGTATTCTTTACTCTGAGTCATGTTGCAGCAATAATCTGTGTATCAAAGCATTGCCTTCTGTGTGAAATTCCAAGTCAGGCATGGGATGTCATGCTTGTTTGTATTTATCCTGCTCTGTGCTGTTTACTATGTTGTACTATGCTGTTAAACATCACACAATGCTATGTGTGATACAGCAATGTTAGTGCATGGCTCCTGCTTTTCGATTATGTTTGCGCTGATACATTCCCATACACTGCATGAGCCTAGATTTATTATGGTACTGGTTATTTTACAGCTACCTTCCCATGCTAGTTATCTATATGATGATATCCTACCTATCCAACAACACTTTCTGTTGTGCATACATCCTGCATCCCTCACATTTGCTTGTATAGTTTTCTTTGATGATGTACTTTGCAGAAGGACTTCCTGCAGTGAAATTTCATCTGTTTACATTCAAATGTATTCCTTGCTGAGTGTTGTGTATATGTTCTTACCGCTATATCTTATGCTTCAGTTGTGTATGACGTTCAATGGGGACAACTAATGGTGTTTTTCCATTAGTCATGCTCTGTGCGGCTGTTGTGGGCCAAGACATAAACATCACGTGTTACCCCACAACATGTGATGTTCAAGTGTCGCTGCACAACAGGTGAACATCACTGTTTAGTCTTATGTACATTTGGATGTGTGGCTAGGCATGATTCAGAGATATATGTGTCAGAGACTGCCATGTTGCCTGAGCTAGGGCATATGGCTGCATCCTCCATCTCCCATGCTTATTTCTTCTCACATTTGTGTAATCCAGATCATCCTGTGACAGCTCTGATATGTTATCATCAGACATCTGGGGTTCTTGGGGTAGGTCGCTCACATCTGCAGCTGGCAAGTCACCATGTTTTGTTGTTATCATGTTGTGTAGCATTACACACAAGATAACCATCTGTGATGCTTTTTTTCTGATGTGTATTGTAATGCACCTTCATATGTATCCAGACAGCTGAATCTTGCTTTCAGCATGCCAAACATATGCTCAACGGTGCTTCATATCTTGGTGAGTGTGCTATTGTATGCATCCTCAGCAGAGGTTGATGAGACTCTGTATGACATCATAAGCCAAGGCTGTGATGAATAACTGCAGTTACCTCTTTGTAGGAAGGAGAAAATAAGTATTTAGTCCTCATGCTCATGGTTGACAGGTATAGATTCTGATTACATCACAACTGTGATCCTGTACTTACCTAGTAATAGTCCCTTAGGAATGTCACCATGTTGGCTAGTGGCCTTCAGACCCCTTTCCCTCCATTTTGCAGCATCATGCATACCACCAGGTTGTGTTGGCATGGTATTATTAATGAGGCTGTCTGCTTAGCACACCACCTGACAACTGAGCAATGGGCTCCCCATTCCGTTGATGTAATATGAAGAATCAGGAACATATGGGGTTTTAATTGGGATGTGGATAAATCTATTGCACTGAGGACATGGGGAAAGTTGGCTTTGGCATAGAACTGTTGCATGACAGTTCAGTGCTCCATAGGTGTTGTTGGGAAGTGGATGTATTCATCCACCTTGGTGAATATTGCTGCCAGGAACTGTGAGATGATGTGACTAGCAGCTGTCTGGGACAGTCCTATGGCATCTCTCATTGTTGCTGAAATGTTCCAGAAGCCAATATTACTAGACTCAGGCACACTTTTCTTTCTCTCAGTACTGGTTACCCCACAGACTGCAAAGCATACATGTGAGATGCACACATCCTGCACACAGCCTGCACCAGCTCTCTGCCTAATATTTATCTAGCTGTTATTTCCTGGTCAGAGAGCTGGCTTAACTGTAGCCTGGCTCGGCATCTAGCTGGCTGCCTTCTGGAATGTATTTGAAGATCGTCCTCTAACATGGCTTACAGTACCCCATCCTGCTGTAGTATACCAAATGCCAGCTGAATTTTTTTTAAAGTAAGGTTTGCAGACTCAGTAGGATTCCCTAGGAATGTGTAGAATATAGTGGTGTTAAGATAAAGCAAATATGACCTCTGCCGAGTGCTTCCAGAAAGTTGTCAGTGGAATACTTTGTCATATTTAAGTTGTGTTGAGCATTCCCATTGCATTTTGGAATCTGGTGGGCATGTGTGGAGTCCATAATTATCCTACACTGAATAGATAATTACTTGGCCTTGTTTAGAGTATGTTATGAAATCACATCCACTCTGATGCGTTGACATCTTCCTTTGGCATGTTGCACTGTCTGCAACTCTCTTTTGGAATCCAGCCCAAGGACTCACAAGCTTACAACTGTAAAAAAACTTTAAGATCACCTGGTCTCTGCCTGGCTTATTTCACATCTTCAATGGCTCTTTACTCTGAACATTCCAAAAAGCTTAAACTCAAATTAAGAATCTGGAAAGTAACCACGCTCCTGTCTCTGGCAGAAAAAAAGTATAAACAGCATTAACTGTATTTAAAGCTCAGAAACCTTTAACTAAAATATAGAGTCATGCTACAGATATCAAGTTATTTAGCACAAAGTATTTACAAACTTATTTGCATGGTGTTCATACTTCTTAGTTGCGTTTAAATTAAAATGGAACTAAAATACATTTTAGCAAAGGAACAAGAATATTTTCAAAGTAAAACAAGATAATATGGTAGTTGTTGCTCCACATGAGATCTATAAAAAGAGAAATGTTTCATCCATATATAAGTTTGATTTTTTATTAATGAATTAGAACAGTAGAAATAATAATTTCTCTCTATTTTTGACAAGCACATGCAAATAGTTGTAAAACAGAGGGCTGGATTCCAAAAGCTAGTTGCAGACAGTGCAACGTGCTAAAGGAAGACATCAGCACACCAGCTCATGAAGTGATTTCAGAAGGTTTTCTGCAAGCAGTCTGAATACTCATTTATTCAGAGTAGGGTAATTACAGATTATGTGTGTGCCTATTGGATTCTAAAACACATCGTGAGTGCCCAGTGCAACTTAAATGGGATGAAGTGCAATGTCGACTCTGATTCTGAAATCCTTAGTGAATGCCATATCACAATGCAAGGAAAGGAATCCTATGGAATCAGTAACAATACCAACCAAATATATAAGTCGCCTGCAGTGAATGAGCTACAACAGCATGTGGTGCTGCAAGCTATGGAGGTTGATCTGGCTGTGCATCCTAGAGGGTAGCCAACTAGACAGAGAGCCAGGCTGCAACTAAGCCAACTCTCAGATCAAGAAATCATTGACAGGTACCACCTAAACAGACAGCTGGTGCAGGCTGAGTGCAACATGTGTGCCCCACAGGTCTGTACAGACATTGTGAGGCAACCCAATCCCTCTCAAACAAAAGTGTGTCTGAGCCTAGGTGTACTGGCATCTGGGATATTCAAATGACATAATGGACATGCTGCAGGGGTTCACAGACAGCTGCCAATCGTATCCTGGCACAATTTCTGACAGCAATGTATATCAAGATAGATAAACACATAAACTTTCCATCTACCCCTAAGGAGCGGCGAACTGCCATGCACCATTTCTATAACATCGTAAACTTCCCCATGTTAAATCATCGAACGCTTAAAAAAGCGAACGATGATTTATCGAACCCATGTAAGAGAAAGCTTACAATCTCAAACACTTAGAACAGCGATTTTTTTTCCAAGGGAAAAAAATTTCTGTTCCACAAAAAAAAAAAAAAAAAAAAGTGTAAAACATTACATAAAGTGGGGGGCTGTGCCCCCCACACACCCCCTACTTAAATATACCAACTCCGAGATCGCACTACAGTCACGAAAATGGCAAAATAATGGAAGTGGCCAAGCGAATTCTTTCCCAGGGAAAGAATTTGCTTAAATGCCATTTCGCTATTTTGCCTTTTCGTGCTTTCAAGTTCAATCAAGACGCATTCGAAAGAATGCACCTTCGATCATTTAATAGGAACCCCAATCGACTGCATCCACATCCCTATTAAGAACCATGTGCACCCAGAAGCAGAAAGATGACATCAATAGAAAGGGGTGGTCATCCCTGAATGCCAGGTTGTGTGTGCAGCAGATGGCAGCATAACAAATATCATGGTGACACAACCTGGAAATGACCATGATACTGCCATATGGAGAGAAAGTGGTCTGAGGGCTCCATTCCAGAAAGGTGAAATACCTGAGGGACTACTACTGGTTAAGTACAGGGCCACAGCTAAGATGTAAGCTAAGGCATCTCCGCCAACATTATTCATGATAACAACATATGTATTTCCACTCCCCACAACAGATGACTGTTTATATTCACTCAAGCTGTGGCTAATGACCCCATACAGAGAAAACCCTGCAGAGGAGGCTAATAATAGAGTGCACACAACATGAAATACCATTCAACGTGTCTTTGGTGTACTGAAAACCAGGTTCAGATGTTTGGACACATCCATAGGTGCACTGCAATACACACCTGAAAAGGCAGCACAGAAGATTACTGTGTGTACATTGCTACACAATATGCTAATAACAACATAATGGTCTTCCTGTTGCAGGTGTGGGTGAACTACCCCAAGAACCTTAGATGTCTGAAGATGACATTCTGCAGCTGTTAGAGAAGGAGCAGGAGAACACAGGGGGCAGAAAAAACAGGCATGGCAACAGAGGGTGTGACCACAAGTCCAGGCCCAAGCAACATGGCAGTGTCTGACACACCTTTGGGTCATGACAATCCACACATTCAGAAGTACACACATTAAACGTTGATGTTCAGGTGTGGCTGCCCCACCACAGCAGCACAGATTGCATCTAATGGCAGTTACCCAGTAGATGTACACATACTGAACATCAGACATAACAACATAATTCTAATATGTGTCAGAGCAAAAAGCACACCAGCAGCAAAGACAAACGGACTAAATGCTACTACAATAACAACAATAAATCCAACAAAGAATTCAATCCAAAACATGGTCAGGGTATAAAAAACAATTTATTTAATAATGGTGACCACTTTTGCGTGTACCAAGCTCACTTCTTCAGACAAAAAAAATGAACCAGCACACCAACACTAATTTAAAAACTCAACATCTAATCAGATCCCAAGCACTTGATCTTAATTACAAAGTATCTGTTCGAGCAGAGGCTGTTAAGGCAATATCACTCCATTCCTTAAAATGGGCATCACATATAAAACATATTTTGTAAAAATTGTCAGTAAAAACATCAATATAAAAATAACACTAATTATGTACTAAATGAAACATATACTGTAACTCAAAAATAATATGTTTTATATGTGATTAAATAAATTGTTTTTTATACCCTGGCCTGGCTGTGTTTCAGACTGAACACTTGTTGGATTTATAATTCTAATATATAACAATATGAACATATAAAAATCTAGAACAACATGGGTCATCAACTCAGGTCGCAAGTGACACAGGTATACATACAGACTCATACTGGTGTATGTGTGCACGGCACACAACAATGGAAATACCTCTGTGAAACCAATTCTTATCTATACACTATCAAAAGATGGAAACAGGAAACAAAATCAGGACATACTACAGAACTGCTGTCAATATCACAAGCAACATACATTGATGTAAAGTATGGATACAGGTTAATGTTCTAAATGGAGTCACCTATGGTTAGTGAAAATGCCAGACTTCACAACAACCACAGACAGATGACATTGTCAGTGGTTTGCACAGCAAGAAATAGTGGATCAACTGTCAGTATTATTTTAACACAGTCTAGGGCACCCACACTGACAGCTCACACCGTGGTCCTATCTGCCCCTACCTTGTGTGGAAAAACTTGGACCAGGTTGCTCCACAGAGGGCACTGAGGGGGTAACATCAGCATGTGGAGACATACTGTGGGAAGGAACATGGGCGTGAGTTGACTGTTTGGTTGTGACTGCCTGACCCATAATGGATTGACTAGCAGCAGATGGGTGTGTGCACATTGCAGCATAGATATTGATGTCCAATGAGCAACTGTCAGTTTGCTCAGAGGGCGCCTCCCTCTCCCATGTGGCACTCGGCTATGCCTAGTCAGGACATGCAGAACCCTGCTTGTACAGCACTGCTGTAGTACTGCCATAACCAGAGATTCAATGACCTGTGCCACAGATAATATGCTTTCATTTTGTGCAGCCAATGCTGCTATGACTTCACTATGCCTGTGCTTCTTTCCTTCATGCAGCACACACAGCTTGTGTGCAGCATGATCTATGGCACAGGCAAGTGCATGAATGTTAGATCCGTGATGTTGCTGGGAACATTCATTTGCATGTAGGAGTTATGCGCACACCCTCTTACATGTGTCCATACACACAAGCTACACACCTACATCTACTCCACAAGACAGTATTGCTGTGTTGAGGGGAAGTGACAACACATCCAGCAGACTCAACTTGGAGTTGTGGTCCACAGACCTCATCCTGTCTACCATATGATGCCCCCACATTATCAGAATGGCTGGACAAGTTTTCTTCCACATCTGAGACTACAGCCTCATCCACATGACTGTCACCATCTAAGCCAGACTGTATCACCAAATCTGTGTCTTGTATGTACCAGGGGTCATGCTACCATAATGAGAAACATCAGATCCCACATCAGGATCAGCAGATGGGCTAATGGAGGATGAAGGCAGTGGACATGCTAAAAGAGAAGACAGATAACACAGTTCATAAAAAATGTGCTTATATTACATACTGGATATCATTACTGATATATGCCACACACAATGTGTGCTCCTTCTCTGATAGCTGTGGAATGTCAATATTACAGATAATAATGACTTACCAGGAGGTTTTGTCTGGGTATGTCTCATGAAACCTATAGAACAAGGACTTAATTATGTTACATATGCAACATATATGTTAGGAATACAAATATAACACACACCGACATGTCCTCATGGGAATCCAGCACCGGAGATGAGAGCTGAAATGCAACTGTCATAAGGAAACAATGGCATAAACACACCAGTATTAATCATATGCTTTCCAGCATGTACCATTCCAAATGAAGTAAAACACACAGTAGGTAATTCATACACATACCAGTTGATCATGGCTGAGACGCTGATGGCGGATGTCCTGTGCAGGGGTAGAAGGCCAGATAATTAATGGAGGACAACAACAGGAGTAACAGCAAGGATATGTATGAAACGGGGTAATAGCACAGTAGTGATACCTTTCTGATTTGGTGAGTTTCTCTGTCATAATGCAGATCATGCAGTGGGAAAATACAAATGAAGCAAACGCAGTCATTTATGTGTGCAACATCATAGGTGCATGATGACATACAACACACTAACAGTCATGGTGATACTCACGTGATGGCCAGATGTCCCTGTATAGAAAATCAGTGACATTAATTTCAGACAACACAGTTATCCTGCACAGTGCTGCAGCCTATGAACATGGTGGGGAAGTACACCTGGTCTATCAATAGGTGCACCTACATGGCTCGCATCCCCAGAAGATGTACCTGTAGTTCAGGGAAATAGCAATATTGACAGTATATAGCACTGGCATGACAGGAGACAAAGGCAATAACAGATAATAGTCACAGTAAGATTATATGTAGACACTAACCTGTCATGTCCTGTTGTTGTGCAGAAGTAGCTGGACCTGTATAAATGAATTCAGACAACATTACAAATGTTGGCTGTACTGTCATGTATGTATTAAAGCTGTGTCATTACACTTGCATTGGCCGTTTTCACCCTTTGTAGACCCACGTGCATGATGCAAGTGTGCTGCTGCAACATAAAATAAGCATACATGAATATGCATGCAACAGCAATATGTACTGAGTTAATCTATATACATCAATGTTACACAAAGTAACACATACATGTGTGGCCTGGAACACCTGCTTCTATCCCACCCTGGGGATGCGGTGCTCTCCACTCACAATATGCTGTGATGCAAGAAAATGTGTGATCTCATCAGGGGTATCAATGGTCCGCCTACACCAGTGGCATACTTTGACCTCTCATACTGGCTTACCCAGTTGGCTGTACAAAGAATTATGCCAAAGCACCATCATTAACAGTTCACACAGAATCTATTGTGATCTCCCACAGCATTAATCATGTTTGTGAGATCGGTCCACACTTCATTCCTCCATACTGTATTTCCTGACTGTCCCAGGAGTCTCTGTTCATGTTGTCAGACAGCAAGTATTATAATTTCATTTTCCTGTGGTGAAAAATCGTTGCCCCATGCCTGTTTGTCAAATGGAAAACAGTTATATGCACATGTTTACATTAATATGGGGACCCACATATGGAGATGATTATGTTGACAGCCTATGCCAATGTACTCTATCTGCAGTCCTGTGCAATGCTAAATTCTAGGAAATAGTCCCTGTCCCATATAATACTGTGGCATATAAAGCCATATGTGATAGGAAAACAATGCCTGAATACATAAGACTTGGAACAACAACATAATGTGATATTTCTAGAGGTTATCTGTGAGATCAGAACCCATTACAGTGGTTATCACAGTAGTGGAGGTTTGAACATAACAGCATTGTGCCACATGATCCATGCACTATGCATGTAGTTTACATTAACATACTACACATAAACTATGTGTTAAACAAAAAAATTTGATGGCTGTCACATACATCCCATAGCAGTAATGCAATGAGAGCCTAAATGGACAATGTGTGTAAAAAAAACAAAAAAAAACAGTTATAATAGCTGTTATACATGATGAGCTTATATCAGTATAATCAATAATGAACAGTAAATGCTATCCCCATTAGCAGAGTAGCTGTACATTATCAAATGAACAATTTACAGAAAATGACGTAAAGCCTCTATAGTCATAAGTGCACCACACACAGAACATGTTAAACAGGCGTAAACACAGATCTAGTTTTCTTTTTTTTTAATTTAAACAAGAAATATATTTATTAAATTACCATGTATGACATAACCAATCATACATTTATATAAATGAAAAAAAAATATCGACATAATTTTAGTTTCAAACATTATACATCACTTATAATTTATCCAGTCCAGTCATTGTCAGTCATACGTTACATAGCTCCTGCCTTCTTTTAAACCTCATTCCTCCTCTGCATGTATTGTTTCCACAATTCCCATTTTTTTGTTTAATTTACTCCTACCCTTTTCCAAAATCCCAGTTACAGTTGTTTTATCTCTACAAAAATGACTCATCCAGTTGCCAGAAACCAAACACGATAATTCAGAACTAGTATTTTAATCCACACAAAGTTAAAAAGGACACAGTAAACGCTTTCATCGTATCAGACTTCTTCAAAAATGGAGGTCACACTACTGGAAGATGCCAAAAAAAGGTTGGGTTTTTTTGGCATCTTCCAGCAGTGTGACCTCCATTTTTGAAGAAGTGTGGATTAAAATACTACTTCTGAACTATCGTGTTTGGTTTCTGGCAACTGGATGAGTGTTTTTTTTTTGTGGTGTTACTGGTTTCATTTTACCTTACTGCGGTGGTGGTGCTGCGGTAGCATTGTCGCCTCACAGTTAGACTTTGAACGTTTGACTCTCAGTTACAGCTTCTTCTGTGTGGCGACATGCGTGAATGGGCATTCCTTCATTGAAGGTTGTGCATTAGGCCTGGCAAGCCAGCACGTAAAAATCTACTGCCAATCATTAGCAGACCGGAGTTCCGCTGTGGCGACCCCTAACCGGGAAAAGCCGAAAGACACAAACAAACTGGTTTCGTTTTACCACTCTGCACCTTTTTGCTGTTCTTGGAGTTGTTTTATCTCTGTTACTATATTCACTGATTCACTGCTTCTAGTGGATCTATATTATTTAAGTGAAAACTTACTTAATCGAATCGCTGATCGTAGAACAAACAGTGTTGGAACCACTCTTCATCAAACTGACGTTTCAGCAAACTTTTTCACAAGGGAAAGCAACAGTTGGCCATCATTGTGAATTTGCCCTTTTTCCTACTGTAGTGTGATCTTGGAGTTGGTATATTTAGTTGGGGGGAGTGTTGGGGGTTTTACATTTTTAGAATTTAGTGATGAGCGCTAGGTTGGCCCATCGTTGCTTTTCCCTGTGAAAACATTCACTGAAACAGGCATTCATTGAAAAGAGGTTTTGACAATGTGGGTTCCACGAACAGCGATTCAGCAAAGTAAGTTTTCCCATAACTGATATACTGATATAGACCCACTTCTAGTACAGTTGGTTTAGACTTTGATTTCCATTTTCTAGTTATTTTTTAGCAGCCACCATAATTAGATTCAGCAAGGCCTTACTATTATCTAGGCAATTCAAATTCTGTATCATAGCGCAGAAAAGTCATTTCCTTAGTTACACCAATTTGCTCACCCAGTATCTCTGACAGAGTAGTCTGCCCACTCATTACACTCCCAGAAAATATGTTCCCAATTACTTCTTTCTTCCCCATCACACCTCCAACCTTTATTGTCTGCCTGAGGAAAAATTCTTTGGCGTCTACTTGGGGTATATAAACGGATTCACTAGACAATCTTGAATACTGAAATGTCGAATTTCAGTATTTTGAGACTGAATAGTCGAAAACCCACATACCTGAACACCCAAAACCGCGAATAGCACAATCGCGACCATTCACATACACACAAACCAGCACATAAGCACACACACATACAACTACCTAACTACACTAAAACAAACAAAACAACACACACAAACACAACATAACACACAAACACACCTACCCTACCTATAAGCAGGAGGGCAAGCCCCCATGCATCCCCCATGTGGAGGGCTGTGCCCCCCCACCCCCCTAGTTATATATTCTAACTCCAAGGTCGCACTAAACACACAATCACACAAAAAACACCACCACACACAAACTAAAATCCCTACCAAATACACTTACACAAACACCACTTACCTGAAACCCCAGATAAATCCACAAACAGCACCACACGTCACGAACGCGACACCTCAATAGCGGATTCAACATTTCCACATTTGACATAGTCCAGTTTCACGTAACTGCACTTTCCACTATTCAGTCTCGACATACTGAAATTCAACATTTCAGTACGTCGAGATTGTCTAGTGAATCTGTATAAATACCTATGCAAAGATGTCTAAGCAAAGATCCTAAATATTCTAGACTTTGTTGTATATTTGGGAGACATACATATATCTCCCATTGTTTCTTTGTGAATTGCTTATCCATTCTCTCTTCCCAATCCTTTCTAACCTCCTCTGACTGATTCTTATAGTTATCATGCAATATTTTGTTGTTGTTGTTGTGTCTTTCGGCTTTTCCTGATTAGGGGTCACCACAGCGGAACTCCAGTACGCTAATGATTGGCAGTAGAATTTTACATGCCGAGTTGCCAGCCCTGACGCACAACCTTCAACGAAGGTACGCCCATTCATGCATGTCTCCACATAGAAGACGCTCTAGCTGAGAATTGAACAGGACAACGTCTTACTGTGAGGCAACAATGCTACCGCAGCACCACCACCTTTTTGTATGCTCTACTAATTATTTCTTTTTTAACAGCAGCTTCTGTTCTACATTCTACTAAAAACTCTACTAGTGCTGGTTTTTGCTTAGGTCGTAGCCTGCTATGGGTCCCCAACTATGTCCCAAGACTCACACTCCACATTCAAAGAACCCTGGAGAATATTAAGGTCCAACCTAACACTCTCATACTAGGCGACTTCAAATACCCTCCATTAACTGGGAAAACTACACTTGCCCAACGTTTCCTGGAGTTCATTAATTCCAATGTCTTGGACCAGCTTGTTCTTACCCCCACTAGAGGTAGCAATATTCTTAACCTGGTCATTACTAACATGGACAATCTTTGCTCTACACCAGTAGTCAGCTCCTCCCTGGTTAGATCTTACCACAAATTAATCACCTTGGAAAGCCACACACCCCCGCAAAGGTAACCACCATGAAAAATGTCTCCAAGCTAACTTTGGGCTCCTAAAAACAGAGGTGGCTAACTTCACGGCACCCATGTAAATGGAGAATAGTTGTATGACCACCGAATCATGCACCAATGCACTGTACGAACACGTACACAAATGCATGGCTCTCACAATACCCAATAGAACCAAGGTGCTCTCCTCCAAAAAAAGGAGGCCAATCTGGTGGTCCCCTCCCTTAAACAAACTCTACAACAGAAGGAGGAAACTGATGCGGAATAAGGTGAAGTCCCAAGACTGGAAAAACTCCCTTATCAGCCTCAACAAAAAGTTGAGATCCCTCATCAAATCCTCTAAAGCTAGCTCTGAAAACAGAATTACAGCAGATAGTAAAGACAACCACAAGGCCTTCTATAGTTATATAAAGAATCTCCATGGCAATACCCAGATTTGCTCTGAGCTACTGCACAATGGTACCTCCTATACCAAGCCAACAGATATTGTCAATATACTGGCCAACAAATTCAGTGCTAACTTTACCCCCCCCCCCAAATGACCACTCACAATATCAGTAGATTGCCAAGCACCCAGTATTACTGCTGCACAGGTTAAAACAGCACTGTCCAAGGCCAAGAATACAGCTTCTATGGGACCTGACAATATCCCTGGCTGTGTTTTACATAAACTACAGAGTGAACTGGCACCTTACCTGTGTGCCCTGTTCAATCACAGCCTCACCTCTGACTTTGTCCATACCGAATGGCATACTGCTACAGTCATCCCTCTCCACAAAGGAGGAGCGACTACAGACCCTGGGAACTATCTCCCCATTAGCCTGAAGAGTCAGATATGCAAAGCTATGGAAAGCATCATTATGGATCTAGTAAACAAGGATATAAGGAATCTCCAAACTCTGGGTCCCACACAGTTTGGTTTTGTGAAGGGTAGATCATGCCTGCTCAACTTGGTCGACTTCTTTGAGTCAGTCACCAGAGCTGTGGATGAAGGCAAGGTGATTCATACAGCCTACCTTGATCTGGCCAAGGCCTTTGATAGCATTCCCACTCAGGAATCATAGAAAAACTCACTAAACTAGGCATCAGTCTCTATATCACTAGGTGGGTTGCAAACTGTCTCACAGATAGAACCCACAGTGTGAAAGTAGCTGATTCCAAGTCAGACTGCCAACTAGTCATGAGTGGAGTCCCACAGGGTTAGGTCCTGGGTCCTCTCCTGTTTGGTATCTACTTCTCTGAAGTCCAGGCCAACACAAAGGGACTCTGGCTAACAAAGTTCACAGACAATTGCAAGTTGGGAGCTATTATTAACTCCCCAAGTGATGTTGGCATCCTACAGAATGGCCTCACTGAGACCAACGACTGGTGTCAGAACCATGGCCTTAAGCTCAATACCAAAAAATGTGTTGTCATCCCCTTTGGGAAAAACCCGGTTCCCATGAATTACCACATTGATGGTAGTCCACTGAACATAGAAGGCATTATAAGAGACTTGGGAACACAGGTTGACAGCAACCTCTCTTTTGATCACCACATTGCCACTGTGGTCAGAAAGTCCTTCTATGTGGCACATCTCATTACTAAGGGTTTTGCATTCAGGAAGAAAGAGGTCATTGTCTCCCTCTACTCTTCAGCCAATCATCGAGTACAATGCCCCATTTGGAATGTACCTCACTAGACACCTGCAACAACTGGAGAGGCCACAAAAGTACCTCATAAAGAGGATCCTAGGCCTTAAACACTTGTCCTATATGGACAGACTCAAAAAACTCCAACTATTCTCTGTCTCATATTGCCTAATTAGAGATGATCTCTGTTTGACTTACAAACCCATGCCTGACCCAGCTCTGTTAGAAATGCTACATCTAAAGAAATCCCAATCCCTCCACACCACACACTCCAGAGACCTCAACCTCATTGCCACAATCAACAGAATGTACTGGAGTGACAGGTTCATAACCCAGAGACTGCCCATGCTATGGAATAGACTTCCCATACATGTCAAGCAGAGCACCTCGCTGACTGTCTTCAAGAGAAATCTTGATGAGTGGGTGGGAAATAGAAAATTCACCCCGGGGATAACTCCAGTGGCTCTACTCAACAGAGGCACTGGGAACTAAGTTTGGGTGGTACGATGCCAGGGTAATCCTATGGCTAGGCTTGTAAAGGCCCCAGGGCCATTAGCCTAGTACACACCTATGAACCTATGAACCTATAATAATATCATCTGCAAATAAAGCCAGCTTTTCTTGACTACCATACCAATTATATCCTTGACTTTCTGAGTTTCTTATTTTCTTTGCCAATGGTTCTAAATATAATGCAAATAACAAAGGGGAAAGAAGACACTCTGTTGCCTCTGTTCAGACAGAAATTATCAAAGAGAAACTCACCCACTTTCATTTCTGCTTCTGATCCCTCATAGATCCTCCTAATTAACCTTATAATTTTATCAGGCAATCTAAATACTTCCATTGCCCTGCTCATAACCTCCCAGCTTACTTTGTCAAATGCTTTCTCTGTATAAAAACCCACCAACAACAGTGGCATTTTCTTACATTCTACTTCCCTCTGGATCATCAATGTTCTGTTAATGTTGTCAAATACTTGCCGTACTCCACAAAACCACATGCTTCTACCAACGCTGATGATGATGTCATTGGCCTTTCCAGTGTATCTGCGAATGGTTTAGACATGGGAGCAAGGAGAAAAACCTTTGTTGTCACTGCTGAGGTGCACAATGACCAGAATAAAATTGTTCAAGCTGTTGGTGAACAACGTAAGGCTAAAAGCTTGAATTTTCCTTTACCTATACACCAGGAAACTGCAGAGAGATGACCCAGGTCTCAGAGCCAGACAAGGTACAAATGTCAGTTTAATCAGGACTCTGTAGAAACACCAAGCATAAAGAGGTACTGGCAAAAGACTTGATTTATAACTTGTCTAGTAAAGTACCGAGTACTGAAGAATTATCATTGTTACAGAAGGGTCTTTCTTTTGTGCCCTCCCAGAGTACTGATATTACTGAGATGGCTTTTGATGTGAAAACTTTCACTAGAAATCTAATGTTAAAGTATATGTATAAAGACAACACTTTTACCTCTAGTGAATATGTTTTTAGGAAG
Organism: Protopterus annectens; assembly: GCF_019279795.1. Taxonomy (NCBI): domain Eukaryota; kingdom Metazoa; phylum Chordata; order Ceratodontiformes; family Protopteridae; genus Protopterus; species Protopterus annectens. The sequence continues at coordinate 1,394,451,708 of NC_056735.1, read as the reverse complement.
CCAAGCACTTACACACCTGTTTTACATCCCCTTATTGAGGCATTTGAAAAAATATATTTAGATGAAAAGTATAAGGGCTATGATTCTGCAAATAAGGGGAATACTTTTTTAATATGACTGTTAGAGAGAAGGAAGTGCTTGAACACTTAATGTGTGATCAAAGTATTGTTATATGCCCTGCCGATAAGGTGGGCCCTATTGTGCTTCTAGATTCTTCATGGTATGCTGATAAAATGAATGTTATATTGTCTGACAACTCTTTTTATATTGATGTTAATAACAGCGTAATTCATATTAAAGACAAGTTGAGCTGTATGATGTCATCTGGGCTGATAGACAGAAGTTTGTTTGATTATTTTTTTGTGCAACATCCCTTGATTCCCTTTATACAGGCCTGCCCAAGTTACACAAGGATCCTGTAAATCCACCGCTTAGACCCATAGTCTGTGGTAGAAAATTCAGAACAGAGTCTATATCCATCTTTTTAGAAAAACATTTTAGAACACTTGTCAATAGCAAATCACATATCCTGAGTGACTCCCGACAATTTCTGGTTGATCTTTATGAGTTCACATAGGCTACATTTGATGTAGAGGGATGGTACTTGGTAACCTTGGCTGTAAGTTCCCTCTTCACAGTTATACCAAATATGTTAGGTATTGAATGGGTGGTACAATATCTGATGGAACAACATATATTTAGTGATAGTAAGGTTGAATTACTTCGTCATTTACTTGAGTTGGTTTTATATAACAATGTATTTGTTTTTGATGGTAATTATTTTTTGCAAAGAGATGGCACAGCAATGGGCACATCACGTGCCAACAGCTACGCCAATCTCATTATGCTCATCTGGGAACTTAAGCACATTTTGTTGATACATACGTAGAACACATTTTATTTTACATATATTTTGTGGATGATTTATTTTTAATTTGGAAGGGTACACAAGATGAGTTGGTTAAGTTTATAGAAGAGATCAATGCTAGCACTACTTTTCTGAGATTTACAGCCGTGTATTCCAAGGTGGAAATTAGTTACTTAGATGTACTTATCAGAGTTTCAAGCAGTGGGCAGATGGATACTTCACTGTACAATAAACCTTGTTACAGGAACAACTTTTTACATCGAACAAGCATGCACACCAAATTTGTATTTGATAACATAGTACAAGGGCAAGGACTTAGAGTCTCAAGGGTGGATGTCAGTGATGGCAGTTTTATGGCTGAAATGAAAGATCTGGAGAATAAGTTTGTGGATAGGGGCTACAAGAGGAGTAATGTACAACAAGTATTGAATAAAGTTTCTGATGTTAGAGAAGGTAGAGGCAGGCTCTTCTTTTCTTCAAATCAACCTTCAATTCACCCTAAGAGACTGGGTGATGGTAAATGATTGGTACCAGTGACTTATTCTTGTATTACAGGATATGCTTGGATATTATAAGGAAACATTGGCCCATTATAACAACAAATAATGATCTTAAAAAGATAGTGGGTGAAAAACCTAACTTTATCTTTAAGAAGAAACGATCTTTAAAATAGATGCTTTGCTATCCAAAGCAGTTTATTGATGGTAAAATTATGAGGAATAAAATGGGTTCCACTTTTAAAGGAACTAGACCATGTCATACTTGTAAGTGCTGCAAATATATTGACACTACTGGTATGTTTATACATCCAGATCAGGGTAAACAGTATGTGTTTGATGTTCAAGCTACTTGCACTTCTTCTCATGTGGTTTATTTAGCATGCTGCACTCCCTGCATGAAGTTTTATGTAGGCAAGACTGACAGACAGTTGAAGGAACGTAAAGTAGAACACTTAAGACATATAAATAATGGTAATGAGTGCAGTACTTTGTCTAAACATTTGAAGCTTATTTCACACACACATACCCCAGGATTCAGTAAGCAGCTGTGCAGGAATAAGTTATTCCTGCATGGCAGGGACCGTTCCCGTGCAGCACGGCAGTGCACCATGCATATGTATGAAGGCGCGCTGCTGTGCTGTAAAATGAACACAGTTCTGTGTACAAGTGAAGGGGGTGTGTCTGAGAGTAGAGCTCTCACAATACATGTGCCCCTGCACTCCAGAATTGCCATTCGTCAATTCAAACGAGTGACAATGCTCGTAACACCCCCGACCCATCAGCGTAAGAAATCTGGACAAAGCCATAAGGGACAATCGTCCCTACCAAGCCATAAAGTTGATAGAATAACAGGTTTAGCATAAGCACATAGTGCACACCCCCCAACCTATCAGAGTAAGTAATCTGGACAAAGCCATAAGGGGCAATCATCCCACAAAGCAGAAAGTTGATAGAATAACAGGTTTAGCATTAGCAGGAATATTCTGAAGGGCACAAATAAAAAAATGCAACAAATAATTTTTTTTTATAAATGCGATAAACTTTAAGCATAGCTGCGCGGGTGTGCTCGTTACTTAGCTATGATTAGTCCAGCTTAAACAGCACAAGAGGCTAAATAGCAAGAGACATCCAACATAATCTGTGCTGCAATAGTGTAGTGGTTAGAGCGTACCCTTTGCAAACAGCCAGTCCTGGTTTGATCCCCACTGTAACCAATTTACATTTTACTTGTGAAAGCAGTACATAAACAATAAACATTTTTTTATAATTTGCAATGAAATAACATAATATTTGTTAACCAGAGTACTATAGTAGGTCCAGATGTGAGGTGCCAGTGTAATAAAGTTGTGAAAACCCCATAAAACACAAGTGCCCCATACAGTATAGTCGCACATGAATAAATGTAATGAAAGCACATTGGGGGATGTCAGGGACAGTAAACATATTTCTAATACGTAATGAATGATGAATGAATCCCATACAGCAGATAGTATATAGTTTAGAAAATAAAAAATAAGCAATGCTAAGCATTGCACAGATCTGCTTACCAGGTGTAATCACTGTGTAAATATGACTGCTAAGCAATGAGTAGCCCAGCTAAGTGGATTTGCCCATTGGTAAGCAATGCTGAACCTGCCCCTTTAAGCACTGCCAACCTTAGCTAAGCAGGTTTGCCCGTAGCTTAGCTTAGCTTAGCATATTCAAAACCATCCAATCACGACAAAGGGTGGGAAATCAGTCATATTTAAACTCCGCAGGCAGGAATATAGCTCATAACTGGTTGTAGCTTCCCACTGTAGGCAGTATGGCAGGAGTTGGTGAGGGCATGCACTTCCGGGTGCAGCGCTGGGACATACAGGAGTCTAAGGTCATGGTAGGACTCCTGGTAAATAACCATGATGAGAGACTGCTGCAGGGCCAGTACCATGGCTCCCAATATACAGCGGAAGCCCAGGACCATCTCACCCACAATCTCATCAGTGCCACTGGTATTCCTCGGACAGGTGAGCAGTTCCAGCACCACTATGCCAACTTGAAGCAGAGAAAGATGGAGGTCTTGGACCAGTGGGTCCAAGAAGCAAGGCAGAGGGGTGATGTCCCAGCAGTGTGTAAGTATTCATATCAATAACTGTTTACTACAGTCCAGCCTGTGTATGTGATGGATAGGTATGCCTAAATATTTTTCTATTCCCTTTACAGCTGCAGCTGAGCAGACTGTGAATCAGGAAGCCCATGCCAGCAGGTTGCAAAGGCTGCATTGCGAGGCTGGTGAGTAACAATCCTGCTTGTAGTAGTCATACCAAATAAATATAAAGTAGTAGAAAGTCACCTGGCAGTATAAAAACTGTGTATGGGTTGTACTGAATAAACCAGACAAAATGACAGTAATAGTCCCATCCATATAGGTGATATTTCAATAAAACCGTAACTGCCTGGCAATAAAGTTCTAAATCCTGGACTGGTTGTGTTTACTCTGGTATTGTATGGCATTTAGTGTTGCAGTCTCTGAATAGTAATGTTGTGTTAACCACTTTTACCCACACTGTGCTAAATAAAAAATATGTCTAGGAATGTCTGTATAAGATTGTTGTAAGTACAAGGTCTAATTCTACAACTAAGAAAGGCTTAGACATAAACACTGAAAAAACAATTAGCAGTTTCTAAATAGCTCACTCTGATGAAACTCAAATTGTTGTATTGTTAGCACACACACGGCCATGGTTCAAATCCTTGGAGTGGTAGTAGTAAGCTGTATGCATAATCATTCCTCTCATCTGTACAGAATATCCAGATAATTGGCTCATATTTTTGGCCTGTTCCTCTGTCTCCCTGGCAAATCAATGGGATGATCCCAGAATTGTAGTCACTAAATAATGACATACATTTAATTTTCAGACCTCAGATCCTTCAGAAAATGTATATTAAAACAAATCATGCTACTCTAGCAACTCTCCAAGTTTATGAGCAATATTCAAAATATGTCCCTATTTGTACCCCCATGTTGTCAAGCTTTGTCTAGAGTGTGTGCATTAAGAGATTGAAAGGTATGTGCTTAATATTAATTAGGAATCTGGGAATATGTGTAGAAACAGTCAGGTAGTAACAAACATTCCCCCCACAGGTCTTTCAGATAAGAAAACTGTAACTGCCTGGTAATAATTTTTAAATCCTGGACTGGTAGTGTTTACTCTGGTATTGTATGGCCTGAAATGAAGCATTTACCAACATCTGATATCAGAATAGTACTGTTGTGTCAACCACGTTTCTCACACTGTGCTACATATGTCTAAGAATGTATGTATAAACTGTTGTAATTACAAGGTCAGATTGTACAACCAAGAAAGACTTACAAAGAAAACACTGAAAGAACAGACAGCGGTGTCTAAATAGCTCACTGATGAAACAAAAAATGTTGTATTTTTAGCACACACAGCCATGGTTTGAATCCTGGGAGTGGTAGTAAGCTGTATGCACATACCTCTCAACTGTACAGATTTTCCCAGAATGTCCAGATATTTGGCTCATATTTTTGGCCTGTTCCTCTTTTTTCCTGCGAAATCAATGGGATCTCAGGATTGTAGTCACCAAATAATGACATATATTTGAGTGTCAGACTTCAAATCCTTCACAAAACGTATATTAAAACAAATCCTGTTGCTGAAGCAATTGTCCAAAAGTTTATGAGCAATATTCAAAATATGTCCCTATTTGTACCCCCATGTTGTCAATCTTTGTCCAGATGTTGTACATTAAGAGATTGAGAGGTATGTGCATAATTACAACTAGGAATCTGGGAATATGTGTAGAAACAGTCAGGTAGTGTTAACAAACATTCCCTCTATGGGTCTACCCAGTAAAAGAAGAAGAATTTAGCTATACGACAGTTGAAGTATACACTGTGTACAAAAATACCACTGCCCAAACCAAGGCCATAGGGTATTGTAATAATACCTGTAGAGCAATGATCATTAAAGTTGTGAATACTGCAAGGATATATAAGTTGTTAATTGACATTTCTCTCTCCCACCCAACATATCTGCAACAATAATCTAAACACATAAATCAATGGGTATGTTTACACCAAACTTATTGTTGCTGTTAACTGCACTGCATCACAGTGGTCACCATGGTGGCATATCTGAAGAGTAAGTAAGATTCCTGTAGTATACCTAAGAACCTGTCAGTGCAAGACGTGTGGACAGAGATGAACATAATGGTGGGACAAATGGCCTACAGTAGGGACATGTCTGAAACATTACCCTTATACAGTGGCTACAACAGTGTATATGCAACTATTACAATGGCAACTGTTCCTGATCTAAACAACCGCTAATCCCAATACCAAATTCCACACCTTTTACAACCTGTAATGTGATCCTAACATGAGCAATAAATGTGTAATATGGAATCCTATGTTAGGACAACAAATATGGAGAATACATACTTTAACAAACACTGGAAGCATATGTGTGCACACACTCCAAATAACATATTGTGGAAGCAGCTTGTGAGGTACTGACAGCATTCACTCCTCTTGAATACACACCTGCCATCAAGTACAGGGCCACAATGTCACACCAAGTGATGGTCTGCTGTCCAAGAAGTATGTCCATGACATTTGCCCACTCACCTGCAACAGAGGCAGCCGTGGCTTGCACACATCTTACAAACCATGGAATGGATCCCATATCCAAAAGGTAGCACTCAGGAGTGGGAGAAGTAGCCTTATCTCACCATTGCATATACCATGGCAAACAGTGCAGACAGTCATGTATGTGTGTATGAAGTATGGGACAACATTAATCTAGAAAATAAACAGATGCCCATCCAAGACAGATGACAACATATGTTGCAAACTGGTCAGGGAGGCTGACCAGAAACATGCAGCAACACTGAGGGACATACAAGAATGTCTAGCAAGTACTGCCTGTGAAGTACCTGTGTCAACAATCACCTGGAATCTGCATATGTGTGGCCTATGGGTTAGGGAAATCAGATGGAAGACTTGTTCCACAGGAAACATCATCCAGGGCTCTCTATAGGTAGCATATGCATAACATCAAGTATCCCAAAGGCATGTGTTGCAATGTGTAATGGTATACTGAGACCAAGGCTGAAACCTACAGACAGTGTTAATAAAGATACATGTGGTGCACAAGCAACACCAAACTCCACCTCAGGCCCACCATCCCCATTTTTACCTGCTGGTGCCAGTCTACACCTTTAGGTTTGCTGTTCATTAGCAGGAACTAGGTTAGCAGACATGGCATTCTGAATTTGGAACACTGCAAAATAACACTCATGTGTGGCCCATAGTTGTCAAGCATTTGAAATAAGGCTGAGGATGGGGGAGGGGGTGTCATCCTGAAACACAACAGTGAACTGAAGCATACATCCAAAGCTCCATAGGAATGGCTATATCTGAACACAGTCAAGGTCATGAATTGTGCCAGATGTAACCCTGACTCCACAGCAATAGTGAAGGCACTGTGTGACCTCCAAGGGCTGTGCACATGAGTTGACCTTGCAATCTGGCAGAGTTGGGGGACATTTGTGAAGATGGGCCATGCTAATATACCCCTTCCTGGAATAGTGACTGCTGTAGTTCACTTAACAGATGCTAAAAACAAACCATTGTGTTCAGGATGTGCACACTTATGCAACCCAGATATTGTATGCATTTCATTCACATCTGCACGACTAACACATTTGTTTGATAGTACATTTGATTGCACAGGTCATATGTCACATATCAGGTGTGTGTAATGTTAACATATGCAGTATTATGGCCCCATTGCATATCATGGAAGAGGCTGGCATGTCAACAAGGGTGTGTACACTCCTTATATCCACATTAAGGTTTGAAGGTTGTCAGTGTAATCAGATTTTATTGCTCATACATGCACTGCTGATGATGAGATCTGCAAATCAGAGTCAGGCATTAACTATTGACATCAGTCCTCATATCATCCCAGGTATGTGTCAGACAAGCATACAGGGGCTGTGAGCAACAGAGCAAACATAACTGCCACGCATATACACATTCAGCAATGGTGTGTACACCCATGAGGTATGGTGCACAGTACATGCCAGGGTGCTGTACAGGTGCACAGCAATACTGAGTACATGGGTGCAGTGTGTTCCAGGTAAAGGAGCATCACTTACTAACACAACTCATGCATCACAGAAATGTATAATATTGGTAACAAGGATTGAGCATAGCTGCAGTGCATGCTGTTGAGTGCCATATGTCATGCATGTTGACTTTTGGGTAATGAGACGTCTGTGTAATATATTTGTACCACCTCACCTGTAAGTGTGTGTGTGTGTGTGTGTGTATGTGTGTGTGTGAATGTGTGTAGAGGTAAGCAATAACATACAGGTCTTAAATCACATTTTTTGTTTTCCCCTCACAGGTGGCGAGGTGGGTCAGGATCCCTCCTGCAGGCGAACTGATGTTAGTGTCCATACAGACTCTTACAATAATGATAGGTGTGGTGAGGCACAGGCAGGGTTGTCAGGGGCTGAAGCTGTGCTATCAGCTGACATCCCACTTTTATTCACCCCATCCCCGCACACAGTCACAATGCCCATACATACCCCATCACCAGTGGCCATAGATGAGGGACAGTTGGCGGGTGGTGGCATGGGACAGAACAGTGTGGGGACTATGGCAAGTGTGTCTGTACACAGCAGGCATAGCTGGATGACCAGTGAGGTACCACACAGGCAGATGTACAGGGGTGCTCATAGGAGGGCTGCTGGCCATCATGCCCCTGGCAGAAGTGCCACAGCAGGTGTCACCAGACGCATGTTTTGGGATGTCATGGAGGCACAGGCACGTATGAAGCATTATACCAGACAGAGTCTGAGGCTCTAGAGGGCTACTCATTCTGCTGTACTTGACAACATCCATGATCTTGCAGGTGCCCACCATTATTTTGCAGAGGTCCTGGATAGATGGTTGGGTGAGATGGTGAGAATCTTCAACCGTGTGGTGTCTGTGTTAGAGCAAGTGGTGGGAGCAGGGTGTCAGCCATGTGCATGTAGTTCAGCAACACCAACAGGTGAAGGTCTATGTGGGCGTGCAAAACTCACAGCCACTCCCGTAGTGGCAGTACCAGCACCAGCACTGCAGGGGGATGCTGACCACACCACAATGCAGCATGCCACATTCACATGGTCCTGCCCGGTCCCAACAGGGACACGGATCCAGCGGACAATTGTCATCATCAGGGGAAAGTACCATATCTGGGCTTCTACCTGGTAGTGCCCGTGGAACCCCTGGCAGGCTCAGTTCCCATATCCATGGCTGGAGAAAGTGGACTGTATACCCTGCCATGTACAGTCTGCAACTGTCCAACAAACTCCTCTATAGGGAGGCCACATGGCAGAACTGTGTGCATACATACACACACACACACACACACACATCACCAACACAGCTAGGGCACCTCCATACCTACACACACCACATCTGTACAGCCCAATTGTTAAAGAACCCCCTAACATGCACACATGATGTCAACCAAATGGCTCAGCCTAGGTCTCTGGCAAACCCATCACACACCCTGTGCATATGATGATACTTGTGCCATATCCTTGTCACCCATACCATCGATGCAGGGACATGCTAATATGGTTCTGATGCACTGGGTGACTATACTAAGGTAAGCAATTTAATGCTGTTTAATGTGTTTTCAGCTGGAATGTTTACTGCTTACATGTCAGGGTGTGTAGCTGTCCAGCCATGATGCATTATAGCTGTTATTAACACTGACTGATTCTGGTCTCCATAATGTAGTCTGTTAGAGTTGTAGGTGTCTATGTGCAGCAGGATGTTGGTCTGCTGTCCTTTGCTACAAGGGGTATGGCACTGTGGTGACACATTGACTGTGTCATATCCTGGGTACAGCTGAACACAAGTAACAGGTCTATATAACAGTTACTGCATGTGTCACATTGTTGATAGGTCTGAGGGGTGTATACAGGTGAGTGCATGGTGGCTGATCTCAGCAGCTCTTCTACAGTGGACAATGGTAAGTGTACTGGGTGGCACACACCAAATTTTTGTGAATAACACACACACACACACACACACACACACACACACACACAGAGGCTTTGGTGTTGATGCAATACACAGAGAATACTGTACACGTGGATGTACTTAATTTTGCAGTGAACTCATTTTGGCCTATGTAATTCCACCAAGACCAAATAGTCAAAACATCACATCAGTAGATAATCAGTCTGCCAGTTTAATGTCCTTCACAATGGTACTGGCAGGGTATATGTCCTCTTCCCCAATGTAGTGCAATCCTTCCAATTTTTAGGGTGTGGGGTGGCATAGAACCACACATAGTGTGATTAACAAATACTTATCCTGTTAACATAAACTGTACAGTATAACAACAGACTAAGTGGGGGGATACATACAACAATAACCCCAATGTGGGTGGCTGTGCCCACAACAACCACACCCAACTATATATACCAACTCCAGTATCGCTGTACAGCTCTACAGTGGGGAAGAGGGCATTTACACATCCACTACTATTTTTGATGGAATGCATTTCCACAAGATGATTCCTTTGAAATGTTAGCTTTTGCCAGTTTGTTCTCAGACAAATGATCTCCTGGAACATATATTTTCTGAAAACTGAAGTAGATCCCTTCAACATACATACATACTTACTTGGCAACACTGAGATTAGAACCCCTCTCTAGGTACTTATTGCTACTAATGTGTTTGGCCTTAACTGAACACACCACAGAGCTTTTAGGATGAGGTGTGTCCCGAGTTTCCTGTTAAGTGAAGAACATCACCAGGCCTTGTACAGTATGGTAATGGGGGATGTACTGGGTGTTAATGAACAATACGTAGTACGACATACTGTCATATACACATTGACAAACACATACAGTCATAGACACATTTGACAGACCTGAGTTTAGCAGTGCTAACTACCTTGTCAGTGAGTCCATACTGTTAGGGAGTTTTTGCACACAGCACATGCATCATTGGGCTGGATAGTGTAATCAGTTACCTGTATGATTGATGATGACAGTGGTCCTCATACAGTGGACCTTGGGACATGTACTGGCGGTACTATGGTGTAAAGACAATATACCCAGCATCCACACCCCATATTGGATATTGTACTCACTGAAACCCATGATAATGGTCTGACATACCCACAATCATACATTGACTAGGACTACAATACAAACCCTTGTCTCTCTAATCAGTGCTACTACAAGGATATGCATTTATTGCACATGCCAAAGGGATAGTAGGGTGAGGGTTGTCATGGCTCTACTAATGACAGCAATATGACAATCCCTTATAATGTAAGGCAAGGTTTATTGTATTTGGAGAATGTGGCCTCAGAATGCTGTCTCATACAAATATGCACAGTCACATACAATTGCACACACATACACACGTACATACCCACATTTTCCAGGACTCAGAGTGTAACCCAGGCCTATCTACCCATTTGTAGAACAGTGTTATGCTGGTACTTCAAGCTCCACGTAGCCCATAGGGTGAAGAGTGTAACAAGGTACATTTAATGTGAATTACAGCCACAGCCATTTCTAAGTATAGCAATGGTGGGGTATAATGGGTGAGGAGGCCCTCAGAGGATTTTCAACTACAAGTTTACAAACACACAGACACTGTCATACTCAATAATGCACACACACATTTCTCAGTACTGAGGTCCATAGATGTAGGTGTCCCTAGGTGTGTACCAGGCTAATGTCCATGGAGAGATAAGAAGAGTAGGGCATGTGAGTACACTAGTACCATGCCACTTGACATTTGTCAGCAGACCATTTATACTGATGCCACATGAGTGATCCCTAGGGTGACAGTTAAATTCAACATCCACTCCTCTGGTTTTCTCTTGAAGAGGGTCAGTGAGGTGCTCCAACTGACATGTATGCAACACATATTGTATAACATGGCCAGTGTCTGGGTTAGGGACCTGTACCCAAACATGTTCTGTTTGCTGTGGTAGTCTGTTTGAGGTATCCATGGCATGTGGTGCATACAGAGTGGGGTTTCCTAGCTGTGGCATTCATAAGACAGCTGGGCAAACATGTAAGTGTCAGTCAATCAGAGATTGCCTGAAAGCAGCCAAGATGAATACCTGATATCTGCACATCTGTACAGAAGACAGACAGAAAGTAGTTAGCCAACAGGTTATGCATTAGGATAAATATTCTGACAGATAGATGTCTGAAACTGATAGGTATGCCATTACTACATGACAGCAGTCCTCAATGACATGTCCTAAAAACATAGCAGTCTACAGTTAATAGCAATATATGAGATCAATATCCAATAGGAGATGCATAAAAACATACAGATCAAACACCAAGAACATGATAGTCAGTACATAGAGTCCAGCTTTGCAAGCCAGGGTCTATGGTTACAATACTACAATCTGCAATCTACTCTTACTTGGAAAAGCACTGTTAACAGTGGTAATGTAATGATACAATACATGCATGTGTGAATGCATATAACCTGCGTTACTACCCAAGTATGAAACACATACAAAGAGAAATGATTGTGGCACTATCCATGTATACTCAGATGTTCCATACAGTATATTCACACCCCTTGCTACTGTAATGACAGCACATAGAAGCATGTTATGTACATGTTGTTAAATACCTTAATTAAAGATGTCATTACCCTGCTATTTTATCAGACGTGAATGTGATCAATGGTTACGAGGGCTGAGATATGCTTAGCTGGTCTAAGCATTGCTTAAATGTAAATGCTAAGCAGATTTGTGCACTGGTAAGTGAAGTCTAGATGGTGTAAGTGCCTATACGTTTAACTGTATGTTAGCAGCTCTTATGCCTTAACCACTCTGTATCCAGCAGTCCTTGTTCTGCCTAGCAACAAAATAAACATCCCTTGCAGGTCTTGAACCCAGAACTCTGTACACTATAGTTACAGCAGTTAACCCCTAAGCCATAAAGATATCTCTTGTTTTTCAAATATATCATTCAGTACACATGCTGAATAGTAGCGAACAACTGTTCTGACTACTACAATTGTTTAGTACTTGTAAGTGAAAAAGGTGTTGAACCAGTCATGTTCTTATATGTAAATATACACAGATCAGATTAATATGGAGGGATACATCTGAGAAGGTATATACAACGCTCATGTTTATGCATATTATATATATATATATATATATATATATATATATATATATATATATATATATTTGCATATATTTCTCTCTCTCTCTATATATATATATATATATATATATATATATATATATATATAAATATGTATATATATATATATATATATATATATATATATATATATATATATATATATATATATATAAAACATATGACGTAGTGGAGTCATACCTCAACACCATAACTCTCAATCTGTTATAAATGTAGAATGTTGCTACAATGACAGGGGTTGTGTCAACATATATGTTGTGAAGGAAGGCTCTTCTGAAACTGACATGTACGCCATCAGTTACTGACATACTTCATAAAATCATCATAGTGAAGTATCACATAAATCACAGTAATGATCCTATGGAATGCAGAAGCAATATGAGCAATAAACATGGACAGTCTGAAACAATCTGGTCAGTCAGGAGGCATACATAGAATGCCTTAATAAAAGAAATGGGGAACAGGCCTGACAAAGGGGATGTTTACAGCCATGAAAATGGGGCTATATCAGAAATACTGGACTCGATAAGCTCACACATTTGATGCATTCACACCCTCCTGTCTATCCTAACACATATTAACTGGACGAGCAGAGATCCTAAGCCACATACATCACACTAGTTAGTGACATACATCTTCACACCAGCTCACTGCTTTGTCAGACATACACAACACGTATGGTGGCCAGGCAACAGTACATCTGACAAATATCTGGACATAACATCACACTAGGGTAAATACACTGCGCTGCTAGGCATGTCATCAAGCACTGTCTATGCTACAGGCAGACTGCCACAACACTAACACAATTGCCAGCATGGGGTAAAAGACACCAGTGTGAGAGTGCATACCCACAACTGATCTCAACACAGTCACAGTCACATAATGGTAAGCCTAAGTAATAGTACAGTTGAAGGCCTGTGTGAACAAACGTCATCATCATGTTTGCCACTCACACACTAACCCTACATATACTGGCTCAATTCACAGTGTAATCTGATGCCTGAATGTGGTATGGGACATGTCTCAGTCTGGCTCTACAAACATATAAACTGATAGGGTATCAGAAACTGGAGCAGCATGCACTGTCAGATAGAACAGGACCAAGAATGTTGACATCTACCCCAGTCTGTACACAGGCCAAATAACATGATCACACTACATTGCTACATAATACAGACACTCTGTCAACAATCACCATAAGTACGCAGACCTCACTACTGTACAGACTACCACAAAATATCTAGGTTTTGTCCACAACTATTTGGCCTCCTTTACATTACATGTCTGGCAGTCTGATATATCACTGGCTTGATATCAGGAATTATGTCATTAAATAATGGTATACTGTATATATCCACCTCTTACTGCATGACATATGAACAAAGGGTGACAGACTTGGGGGGACAGAGGCACAAACACAGGGCCAATATTGACATATTGCAGTTATAAACTGAGAACATTGCTGGTGTAACAGGCCTTGTTGTGATATATCTCTTCTGAGGGATATGAAGTCAGTAACACACATGGATGTTACCATTTCCTGAGTACAATAATCAGAGTATGCTACTGCATTTATGAAGACAGAAAATGTCTGAGTAACACACCAAATCTCAGGCTCCAAACTCTGGCCAGTCTGCAGATAGCCCTACAAGTGAGAGTTTTCTCAACCACATAATGCTGCCTTGCCAGAATTTAAAATCATGCAGAACGGCCATATCCATACAAACCTTGTTAAACCAACATTACTTCAAATGTTGAACAGCAATACTTACATTCTGTCCCCATGTCTGGAACACCCCCCACCAGTTTTTTGGCCTGTCTCCACAGTGTTTGTTGTAAGAGGTATTGCCAATTACCCTCTATGATGCTGTTTGTAACACACCCACATGAAGTCCTGCATACAGTGAGGGAGAAGGGCTAACACCTACTTGCACTGCTTACTTATAGGGGTGTGTTTCTATGCAATTGGCTATAGGAATGATACCACAGGTGTTCCACAGGCAATTAGCAAGTGGAGGACTCCAATTCATGTTCAGGCTATCAGCTGGTCATGAGCATTACCTACCAAAGTCAAGCTGCTATGCAAAACAGATACATTGTTCCACATCTACCAGAGAGGGGGTGAGAGAGAGACAGAGGGGAAAGAAAGACAGGAAGAGAGAAAGAGCCAAGCATGTTTGTGTATGATCTGTGGGTAGAGAGAGGTCTCTGGGTATTATAATGGTTGCCTATATATAAATGTATGGCTGTGTATTGTCTACAACAACTTCTATGGTGTTTGATAACTGTTGGCCTTGTAATGTGACAGTGGGACATATGGGACCTCAATATGAAAATGTAGGAACCCACCCTCCAATGGATCCTGCTATTTACAGAATCACACCAACACAGGATACTGATGACCCCCCACACACACACACTCTTGCCAGTACTGAGTTTCACACCCCTACCTAGCTATGGATTGGTACTATAGTGTTACGCAGTTATTATAAGTGGCACAGTGATTACATGTTGGACAGCTGTCCAAAGGTATCTTTGAAGATGAGTGACATCAGCTGCAGTGCTAAAGGAGAGGTGAGGGAAGTGTAGTAAGTGTGAATGACCACAAAAGCAGGTGTCAACAAAGACTCACACATTTTTAACAGTTGCCAGGGCCAGGATTAGAACTCCTACCTAGTCACACTATGTTACTACACAGCTATTGCAAGCACCACAGCAGTTACATGTTGGAGAGCTGTCCAAAGGTATCTTTGAAGGTGGGTGACATCAGCTGCAGTGCTAAAGGATGGGTGAAGGAAGTGCAGTAAGTGTGAATGACAACAAAAGCAGGTGTCAACAAAGACTCACACACTCAAACACACACATTTTTACAGTTGCCAGGACCAGGGTTAGAACTCCTACTTAACTAGTTTGCTACACTATGGTATTGTACAGTAATTGCAAGCACCATGGCAGTTACATGTTGGAGTGAGGGAAGTGCAGTAAGTGTGAATGACCACAAAAGCAGGTGTCAACAAAGACACACACACTCAAACACACACATTGTCACAGTTGCCAGGACCAGGATTAGAACTCCTACATAACTAGTTTGCTACACTATGATATTACACAGTTGTCACAAGTTCCACAGCAATTACATGCTGAAGAGCTGTCCAAAGGTATCGTTGAAAGTAAGTTACATCAGCTGCAGTGCTAAAGGAGGGATGAGGGAAGTACAGTAAGTGTGAATGACCACAAAAGCAAGTATCAACATAGACTCACACACTCTCATAAACAAACACATGCATTTTTACAGTTACTCAGACCAGGATTAGCACTCCTACTTAACTAGTTTGCTATACTATGGTATTACGCAGTTATCACAAGTTCTGCTTGTTTTATATGGTTGGTGTTAGCAGAGATATTCAGACATATGTACTGTTTTACACTGTGATGTATTATGTTATCGACTACTGACAGATATAATTATTTGCTCACAGTTATTTACTGGGAAATACAATATGAATGCAGCTGAGTCCAGTATTGTGGTCCACAGCCTACACATTCTTGCACACTTCTGCCATTCTGGAGGGGTAGCTACAGATACTTGCTGATGGGTCTGTGTAAATGGTCCAGCACCTTGGTAGTATGGTGGCTGAGGATCCCCTTGTTGTACATATATCAACTTAACACAATGGCCATATTCTGCTGTGGCCATACCTCTCAGCTGTACAGATTCACCCAGGTTAACCAGTCAGTGCTCATATATCTGGTCAGTTCCCCTTCACATTGTGGTTTATGAGCAGGTTTGTAGACACCCATTACTGAATTTGCAGACCTATTAGCCTGATGAGCCTGGTCTGCAAGGCCATGGAACGTATCATCATGGAACTCATAAACAAAGACACTGGTAACCTCCAAACTCTGGATCCCACCCAGTTCGGGTTTGTGAAAGGCAGATCATGCCTCCTGAACCTGATCGACTTTTTTGAGGAAGTCACCAAAGCTGTAGATGAGGGTAAGGTGGTTTACACAGCCTATCTTGACCTCGCCAAGGCTTTCGACACCATCCCTCATTCTGGAATTATAGCTAAATTCACTAAACTAGGTATAAATCCTTACATCACAAGATGGGTTGCCAAATGGCTCACTGACAGAACCCACACTGTAAAAGTTGCGGACTCCAAATCTGACCTCAAAGCAGTGACAAGTGGAGTACCACAGGGTTCCATCCTGGGACCTCTCCTGTTTGGTATCAACTTCTCTGAAGTACAGGCTACCACAGAAGACCTCTGGCTAATGAAGTTCGCAGATGACTGCAAACTAGGAGCCATAGTCAAGTCCCCAAATGATGTGGACATCCTACAGAAGGGTCTCGCTGAGATAGATGCCTGGTGTCAGAGCCATGGCCTCAAGCTCAATGCCAAAAAGTGCAGTGTCATCCCCTTTGGTAAAAACTCTGCACCCATGAACTACCACATAGGCAGCAATCTACTTAACACCGAATGTGTGATAAGAGACCTTGGGACCCAGGTAGACAGTAGTCTCTCCTTTGATAGTCACATCACCACAGTAGTCAGGAAGTCCTTCTACGTGGCACACTTCATCATAAAAGAGTTCTCATCCAGGAAAAAAGAGGTCATTGTTCCCCTCTACTCAACACTCATTAGACCCATTATAGAGTACAATGCCCCTTTTGGAATGTACCTTAAAAGACATCTGCAGCAGCTGGAAAGGCCACAGAAGTACCTCACAAAGAGGATTACAGGCCTCAAACAAATGTCCTACACTGACTGCCTCAAAAAACTCCAGCTTTACTCCGTAGCATATCGCCTACTCTGAGGTGATCTCTGCCTAACATATAAAGCTATGTCAAACCCAGAGCTGTTGGACATGCTACACCTAAAGAAATCCCAATCCCTCTGAGCTACACGCTCTAGGGACCTAAACCTTGTCACCACAATAAACAGGACATGCTGGAGGGATAGATTCCTGTCCCAGAGACTTCCCACACTCTGGAACAGGCTACCCATCTATGTCAAGCAAAGTTCTTCATTAGCACTCTTCAAGAAAAATCTTGATGAGTGGGTGGGAAATAGGAAATACACCCCGGGGATCACTTCTGTGTCTCTGCTCAACAGTGGCACAGGAAAATAACTTTCTTGGGTGGAGTAAGCCAGGGAACCTTGTTGGCTAGGCTTACATAGGCCCTTGGGCCGATAGCCTAGTACCTACCTATGAACTTATGAACCTATGAAGGGGTAGTATGTGCACACATCAGAGTTTCAGACTTCACACACTCCATGACATCCATGCATCTACACCCCCCCAATCTGTTATTCTATCCTCGTCCTAACATTATGCGAGTGATATCTAGGAAGTATCCCTATAGTTGGCTCTTCATCCCAGCAGTATTTATGGATTTGCCCCCAGTTCATGCAGTAGGATATGGGGGCATGCTACTGGGATTTGTCAATATGGCCTTGCATTTATGTTCTACTGACTGTGTTAGTTATTTGGGACCCCTTGAGAAATCATACATTGGCACTATGGGTGAGGCACAGGCCTTTGACAGAGGACTGTAGGCCATTTGGTAGTAATGCAGGTGATCTGTTGCAGGCCAGTGCATTCTGTTTTTCCTACATTCCCAGGCTGTGAGCCAGTGGATTCCCCTGGGGTGACAGGGTAAGTGTTTGAGGTGTTAATGGCAATAGTTCCTGTACATATTGACCCATTGGTCTGGATACATGCAGGGTGCTCCTTACAGCTAGGGACATACCTGCATAAGACATCTCTTCAGCATGCTGCATTCTGTGGGTATTCCCATACAGAAGTAGGGTCATACTGTACTCATTCCCAACAGCAAGGATATGACCTGTGATAAACCTGTGGCTGATGGTGGGGTGAGCTGAGTGCATGTGTGATATGGAAGCTACTTGCAGATGACTCACAGATATACCTTGGACATTCCACTTATGCTGCTTTGTGCAGCAACATAGGCAGTCTCTCATTACTTCATAACTGTGGCTTTTGTGGTCTGCCAGTGATTGTCCAGACTACATCAGTATTCCATACTACACAGACAACTAATGTGCTGCTAACCTGTATGTACAATTCCAAAGGTGTGTGCAGTTGACAGTTACATTTTATGTACTCTGTCTAGGGTACTTCCACCTGTGTACTGTGTGTGTGTATGTATGGGCCCACATTCATGGCATGTCCATCTTTCAGACAGTGACAGATATTGACATCTGGACAGTGGGTATGGACGACTGCTGATATGGGTATTGCTGAGAAGCATTGTGGTTGGCACTGCAGTTGTCAGAACATAGCCCTGTCATCCACAGTACTGCCCATAGGCCACCAAGACACAGCCCTCCATGCCTACAAGCTGACCACTTCCACACATTATTGAACACATGACAACCTAACGCATGGGCCCCTACATATTGTACACATGCAACAATCTATCCTGTGGATTGGGCCAGCTTGGGTAATCTGTGCTTCACTGTTATTATACCTCACACTTACATTTTACTGCATTTCTGCATGGCATTGTGGGGGGGGGGGGGCACACCTGACGACTTTAAACATTTGCTATGACTGTATTGGTATTTCAGGTACTTGGCTTCCATTTCATATTGCATTCTGACCTATCATGCAGACTGGAGGCATATCAGTAGTGTACAGATCTTAGGTTTTATTAACCTACATTTCAGTTTCAAACTTCTTACTCTTCAGAACTGACATACAACTGCCAGACCTGCTGTAGTCTGTCTGTGTAGGTCTGGAGGGGGGTTGTTAACCACTGCTATCAATTGGAGGCCTTAGACCAGCCTTTCTTTATGGTCATCTACACCTGTCCTGCTGGCTGAGGCTGGTGATGAATGTGAGCCGCACTGACAAGCATGTGTGTGTCCTATAGACACACATTTGAGCCACAACATGTACTGCAGTGGAAGTTGTCACCTTGTCTAGCACTGCATAGTATGTTGACAGCAGTATTTGTTATGGATTTCATGCTGCCCATATAGGTGTCCACTATCTGCTGCCATCCCATTCAGCCACCCGATTCTTTTTCATGCTCACATACATACCATAGATACAACTATCAGAACATACTACTCCATTCAGCAATTGATAGGAAGACTGACTTACCTTGTGGCTGTGCCAGTATTGAGGATGGTGCTGGAGGGCTGACTATGTCAGATGCACATAGTACACTCCCTATACATGGTAAAGCACAGGCAGTGTCATGTTTGGCATCCCTTTTACTGTATGTGCGAGTCAGAGAGAGGTGTCATTCCCTGGGTCCCTAGCGTGTCAGTGTATGTGCTATGCATTGTCTCTTTGTCAAGGTCTGGGCATACTGAGCATGCCTCCTTCTGTCTACATGGGCAGGCTCAGGTAGTTCCTCCTCCAATTCCCTCTGTGCCTGTAATGGCCTTGGCAATGGTGGGGGGCTGTGTGTCCTTGCCCATTGCTGTTCCTGCTGCAGCTGTTTCCACAGGTTCATATTTTGTAGCATGGCACATACTATGAACATTTGTGTACATGTAGCTGGAGAGTACTGCAAGGCTCCACTAGATATGTCCAGGCAGCAGAACCATGACTTAAGCATTCCAAACACACACTCTATTATGATTCTGGTTTGTGTGTGTGCCTCATTATGCAGTTCTTGTTTGGGTGTGTGTGCATTTCTGAGGGGTGTCATCAGCTACGGCTCCAGTGCGTAACTAGTATGCCCCACTAGGTGGCCATATGGGATGTCCCCACTGGCAAATGACAGGTACAGCTGTGTCATATGCCAGATGTGGGAGTCGTGATAGCTTCCAGGGCTGCCAGTACACACATTCAAGATAATGCCCTGGGCATTGCACACAACCTGGCAGTTGATGGAGGGGAAGCCCTTGCAGTTTATGTAGACCCTACCCGGCTCTCCAGGTGGTGCTTTGATGTGTATGTGCATGCAGTCTGTAGCACCCACTACCTCAGGGTATTCTGCTATTTGGTGGAAGAGATGCATATTGCTGGTCAATGCCTCACGGGTGTTGAGGAAATATATGTGCTCACTGGCATGTGCTGACATGGCATCCAGGAACTGGTGGAATACCCTGGATGCTGATGCCTGTGAGATCCCCATGATATCATCAGTTGGCCTTTGGAAGGTACCTGTGGCTAGTATTCTTAAAGCCTACACATACCTTGGTATCCACTGCGATGGGTTCCCCTCTATTGGTTCTGTGTGTGAGGTGTGACCAGCACAGCTCAACAGCTGTACAATGTCCTTGTCCACCCTATAGTGCTCCACTATCTCCAGCTCATGTAGACCCTGGTAGGTTACCCTGGGTCTGTACACTCTTCTCCTCCTCCTCACTGTGGGTTGATCATCAGCATTCACATCCTCACCACCCAAAGCCTCTTGCACATATTGATGTATGAGAGTGACAGCAGCCCCTAACACTTTGTTAGTTTTGTCAGGTAAAATTTCCCCATCTATGTACACCGGTGGTGTAGAGTTTGTGGGAAAAAAACAGACTGGAAGGTGTTTGCATAGTTTATAGTAGTGTGCTAGGCTGTTCCATGTGTAATTGGTTGATTCTGATACATTTCACCTGCCAGCTGCGCTAGTTCTCCTTGACTGCCTTCCTACTGCTGTTTTGCCTTCCCATTGGATTCCCATTTAAGGACCGAGGCATGCCATGCATACCCAGTGCTCAGATGTGAACAGAGCTGTTATTTCCTGTTTTTTGTTTTGTTTAAAACCTGGTGGGCAGCACGCACACCCGTTTAGGCTATGTACTCAGTGCTCAGGAACATCTGACAAACCCCCTTCCTTAACTGTGCTTAGCTAAGGGCAAACACGAGCCACAGAACTCCAAAGAGCTTAAAGCAAGCATGACACACCCCCTTATGAAGTCATTCAGCTCTTAGACTTGCACTGTTGTATTGCTGCACCTACACGGTTGGGTGCAAACTAACACTGAGAGGAAATCTGTGATCCGGTATCAATTCCCTCATTTGCATAAAACAGAATGCTAATTTATAGTTACCACACTCACATTCAGCCTTCCCCCTTAGCAGCCACTACTCCCTGGTATTGTTGTCTTATGCATGCCATTGAGTATCATGGCAAAATGCTGATTTGGATTTAAAAGCTTATTTCCAACTTGTTTTTCTTATTTTCGACCTGATTCCATTTGCACACCACTGCTCTATGCTTAAACGGTTGAAATCAACCAAAAAAAAGTTAGCCATTGGCATGCCTACTCCATTGAATACATGCTTTCTTTGGAGCTGTCATGCTTCCATTTTGTAATTTGCAGAAATGTATTCGGTTAGTAACCAAATACATTTCTGCAGGTTACACTATTCCTGCACAGACTCCTGCCTGCTTCCTGGTTTTCACCTGCAAATAGGGTAATTAGCATATAGCAGTGGTGTCCATGCAGGAATAGTGTAGGAGCACTCCTGCACCTCCTGGGAGCTCATTCCTGGATCGCGCTTTGACCATATTGCATGCAGCAGTTCTTGCACTATTCCTGCACACCATGCAGAGCTTGCTGAATCCTGGGGATAGTTTTAAGTTTCAAGTCATAGCACGGGTAGCAGTTGCTAAGAGGTTGGGTGATGTTAGGAATGCTACTGAAAGCTTAGAGATCAAGTGGATAGCCGTGGTTCAGGACTAAATTATAAAGTTCCCCTTAAACCTTTGTTACAGACATGCTCACTCTACTTATGGCTAGAAAGGTGCTTGGTGTGACATCTGGAAAGAGGAAGGAGGACAAGGAGACCTGGTGGTGGAATGAAGAAGTACAGTAGAGTATACAGAGAAAGAGGTTGGTGAAGAAGAAGTGGGATTGTCAAAGAGATGAAGAAAGTAGACAAGAGTATAAGGAGATGAGGTGCATGGCAAAGAGAGGTGGTGAAGGCTAAGGATAAGGCATATGAAGAGTTGTATAAAAGGTTGGACACTAAGGAGGGAGAAAAGGACCTGTACCAATTGGCTAGACAGAGGGACCTTGCTAGTAAAGATGTGCAGCAGGTAAGGGTGATAAAAAATAATGAAGGAAATGTACTCACAAGTGAGGAGAGTGTGTTGAGCAGATGGAAAGAGTACTTTGAGGGGTTGACGAATGAAGAGAATGAGAGGGAGAGAAGTTTGGATGATGTGCGGATAGTGAATCATAAAGTGCAGTGGATTAGCAAGGAGGAAGTAAGGATAGCTATGAAGAGGATGAAGAACAGAAAGGCTGTTGGTCCAGATGACATACCTGTGGAAGCATGGAGGTGTTTAGGTGAAATGGCAGTGGAGTTTTTAACTAGATTGTTTAATGAAATCTTGGAAAGTGAGAGGATGCCTGAGGAATGGAGAAAAAGTGTTTTGGTACCGATTTTTAAGAATAAGGGTGATGTGCAGAGCTGTAGTAACTACAAAGGGATTAAACTGATCAGTCACAGCATGAAGTTATGAGAAAGAGTAGTGAAAGCTAGGTTAAGAAGGGAGGTGATGATTAGTGATCAGCAGTATGGTTTCATGCCAGGAAAGAGCACTACTGATGCAATGTTTGCTCTGAGAGTGTTGATGGAGACGTACAGAGAAGGTCAGAAGGAGTTGCATTGTGTCTTTGTGGATTTAGAGAAAGCATATGACAGGGTGCTTAGGGTGGAGTTGTGGTATTGTATGAAGAAGTCAAGAGTGTCAGAGAAGTATGTAATAGTGGTACAGGATATGTAAGAGGGTAGTGTGAGGTCTGTAGTGGGAGTGACAGATGTGTTTAAGGTGGAGGTGGGATTACATCAAGGATCAGCTCTAAGCCCTTTCTTATTTGCAATGGTGATGGACAGGTTGACAGACGAGATCAGACAGGAGTCCCCGTGGACTATGATGTTTGCAGATGACATTGTGATCTGTAGTGAGAGTAGGGAACAGGTGGAGGAGACCCTGGAGAGGTGGAGATATGCTCTAGAGAGAAGAGGAATGAAGGTCAGCAAGACTAAAACAGAATATATGTGTGTGAATGAGAGGGAGGATAGAGGAATGGTGAAGATGCAGGGAGGTGGCGAAGGTGGATGAGTTTAAGTACTTGGGATCAACAGTTCAGACTAATGGTGAGTGTGGAAGAGAGGTTAAGAAGAGAGTACAGGCAGGATGGAGTGGGTGGAGAAGAGTGTCAGGAGTGATTTGTGACAGACGAGTACCAGTAAGAGTGGAAGGGAAGGTCCTTAAGAGGGTAGTGAGACCAACTATGTTATATGGGTTGGAGACATTGGCACTGACAAAAAGGCAGGAGTCAGAGCTTAACGTGGCAGAGTTGAAGATGTTAAGATTTGCACTGGGTGTGACGAGGATGGACAGGATTAGGAATAAGTATATTAGAGGCTCAGCCCAGGTTGGACGGTTTGGAGACAAAGCCAGAGAGGCAAGATTACGTTGGTTTGGACATGTGCTGAGGAGGGATGCAGAGTATATTGGGAAAAAGATGCTAAGGATGAAGCTGCCAGGTAACAGGAAAAGAGGGAGGCCTAAGATAAGGTTTATGGATGTGGTGAGAGAGGACATGCAGGTGGATGGTGTGACAGAACAAGATGCAAAGGACAGGAAGAAATGGAAACAGTTGATCTGCTGTGGCGACCCCTAACGGGAACAGCCGAAAGAAGAAGATGTGTATTAGTTGATTTTAAGTTTATTTCTTATTTTTAAGTTTTAGTACATTTATTGTTTGTATTCTTTTAATACTTAATTGCTTAATTGGTTGGTTAGTTGAATTTCTGTATAAATTGATGTCTATGTGATTGCATTTTTATATTGACATCTGAAAAAGGAGCAAGAGCTGTGAAAGTGCTTATGTTGTTTTAAAATAAAAGATTGTTCATTTTATGCTGAGAGCCTGGTGTCATCTCATCATTCTACTTTTTTGGACTGCTATCTTCAATAATAACTCCAGAATAATTTCCACTGCTTATTCCTTAAATTCCTCTCTTTTCAACAGATAGGTGGGAAAGTACCAGTGTCTCATTTTTATTTCACTACCCTGCATTTTTATTTTAGTTATTATCGGCACATGATCTGAAATAATTATTGGATGCATATCAAAACTTACAACTATGTGCATATGCTCCTGTGAGATGTATTAAGTTCTGTCCAGCCTAGCCCAGTTTATGCATCTTGGGGAATAATACACAAATTCACTCTGAGCTCCTACTATTGAATTTATATCTTCCATGCCAAATATTTTCAAACATTTCTTCAAAAATCTACCCTCCTTTGTTATATTTTCCCTTCTGGATTCCCCAGACACATCTTCAATGCTGCAAATCAAATTCCAGTTACCACCTGTAATATTCCCTACTGAAAGTTGATTATTTCTCCAAGAATTTTCTTAAGCTCCATTATAGAAGTCTGAAGTTTTAAGTGTAATATAAATACATGCCAGTAGCCCCTCAGTACTACAAATCTTCCATTATTTTTATCCCCTTCTATCACTATTAGAGCTCTTCTTGCAATTAATATAAGTACTTCTCTTTTCCTTTTTCCCAGATATTCTGCTGAATAACCATCCTGAAAATCTTTCTTTATCAGTAACGTGTTCAGTTCTTTCCAAATATGTCTCCTATTTGCACTCTACATTTTAATATAGTTCACCACTCCTTTTCTTTATGTATATATTTGTGAGTCCATTAACATTTAAAGATAATATAGAAAGTGTCATTATGTTAAAAAGTTATTATTCCCACCTTTTATGTGTAAGAGCTCGTTTTAAAGTATCTAGTTCCAGCTTCTGTTACATGCATACACTAATGTTTGGCAGGTTGATCTTTTATACAGCTGTCTCTCATCCTATCAGTTTTAGTCCATGTCAAATCTTACAAAACGTTCAGTTTTATTGAAAACCATCAAAGTAAACACATTTTCAATACACCCCTAAAACTTATTAACTTAATACTAAGAACAAAACTATGTACATCTTCAAATATTGAAAATTTACCCTCCTGGTAGGAACAGTTGTACCAAACTGACAGCCACACTCCCAGATGTGGGTTAACCTAAAAGGAAGGATATCCATGCTAAGATGCATGGTGCAACCTATGCTTCTACTACTTGCTGTCTGGTTTTATCTGATCTTTATTGCTCTCCCAGATTGGAAAAACACTTGAATGCTTTCATTAAACATTATCCTTTAGCCATTGAAAGAAAAAAAGTATTCTGCTTTTATTGCTCTTTATCAGATTGGCTGCATGGAGATGTGAGAACCAGATACAGAATTGTTTCTACAAGCATTTATTTATTTATTTGCTAGAGGAAAGCTTATTAAATTTAATGTTCTTTTTTATTTACTTGCTTTCTCTTAAAATTTGTTACTAGATCAAGTCAGGGGGCTTAATCTAGTAATTCCCCTATGCATTAATGAGAAAAAGCACATCATTTTTGTATCATGCTCTTTTGACCAGACCTTTCTTCTTCTTTTTTTTTTTTTTTTTTTTTTTATATTATGCCACAGACTGTACCGGGCCACCAACAACTAATAGAGAAAATCTGTTAGTACATCCTTTGTACTATTCCCTGTTGCTGTTGACATTTTTCTGTACAACAGAATATGGGAAAGGAGTACTTGCTAATTATGCAGATGTACCTATCTGCATACATAAGGGTCATTCCTACACTCCTCCAGTAGGTCACATACATTTTTTTATACTGCACACAATTTTCCCTAAATGCATCAATCTAAGCAGATATTCATATGTTTCTGAGAAGTAATGATAATATGGTTCTATAAGGAGAGAAACATATCCAACCACAGCAATGCTAACAAGTCCAAAATTATCTTTGCAGCCATTTATGAGTCAGGTATACCTGAAGGTAAGACCAGCTATGTGCACACATCTTTTAAGTCCCATTTGCACCATACATAATTAATGAGGTTCATTAACATCACGGTTTTGGAATCCCATTTGCACAGCCACATACATTTTTGAAATTTAGTGCATTAACCAAAAGCTTGGTGTAACAGGAGGGTGCTCCGTGGAGATACCCATTAGGTATTATTGAATGGGGCCATATGTAGCATGTACTTGTTATCTTCCAGTGATTTGATACCATGCCAAAACTACCACTTTTAAATTGTGATTTTGATAAATTTACAGATCAGACCATTGCTATCTGTGAACTGGGTGAGACCTCAGTGAGCAATTTCTTGAACTGTGACCTATCCATCTTAACTGCATTATCATCAAGATAGCTACTTCCAGAAGGCTTTGACGTGTCTAGGCACCCAATATGACCAAGGAAGACACCACCCAGATGTTGACAATCTAAGCTGGAGCAGACTATTGCATGAGAGCCAGACCATGAAACTTCACAATGATCAATATGTGGAACTGGATTGAGAGAGAGCATCAACATTAGGAATCTACAGGAATGGAGAGCGGGTTTGCCACTACCATGATAACCTGCATCAGAAGGATGCTGAGGATCTTCATCAGAGTGTCACGAGGTGTGGAGGCATCCAGTGTATTCCCACACTGTCACAATTCCTTGTATGCCAGTACTTTCAAAAGGAATTCAGAAATATAGCTGTGTCCCATATGTGAGATATGCAGTGAATATAAAAAATGTACACACCCCTGTTAAAAGATTAAAGGTGCTTCAACAAAGTATTAGTTTAAGGGTGTGCGCACTTATGCAACCAGCTTATTGTACGTTTTTTATTTTTTATATTTTCCCCCTAACAGATTTGCTTGTTTTTCAATTGAAATGCACAGGTTATAGGCCACATTAAAGGTGGGAAAAGTTTTGAAATTATTTATTGTGGTCTCATTTTTTATATCACAAAAACCTGGCATTTTAACAGGGCATGTGCACACTTTTTATATCCACTGTACGCCTTTTAAACCCAACAAGTAGTGGTTCGGACAATTAGATCAGCTGGATAATTTTGAAGGCAAGGTGGCTGTTCTCCCTGTAATTATAAGGTTGATTCCTATCAGGTTTATTTTTTTAATATTGTTTATCTTGTGCATACTAATAAACATTTTAGATGTTTCTGTATTCCAACATATAAGTACATAATTTCACTGAATTACATCACTGAAGCCTATATCACCTATATTGCTGACTACTATGCATTTCTCAGTTACCCATAATACTTTAAGAGTATAGCCTAGTCTACCTGTGTATGTGTGAAAAGTAACTCATTCAGACATGCATTACTCCATTCTGCTTTACAGAGTGCACATTATTATTAAAATCCTGCTTGTTTGGTACAAAACCACTGCATGTCCAATTGTCTAAACATATCTTCTACATTGTAAAACTTGATGCCATTTGGCAGTTTTGTGGAGCATGAAGACCTATAAAGTTTATGTGTCAGATGTTTCCATATTCATCTGTTATCTGCAGGAATATAAATACACATACACAATAGTGGTATGTTAAGCAGAAAGGTGCTGTGATGTGTGTTAGCTCAACCTGTAAAGCAAGAGGTCAATGTGCATATATCATGGCTAACTGTGACTTCATATCTATGTAGGAGATAGTTCTCATTAAAACTGGATCATTGTATCTGAGTAAATATTTTGAAAGTGCTTCTGAGATACTTGCTTATTGATATTAGTGGTGTTTATGTTAGATCTTCGAATGCTTAGGTTGTCGAACGGCAAAACGTCAACACCTAAACGTCGAAGTCTAATAAATGCAACAGGCCAATTATGCAAATTTTTTCCCTGGGAAAAAATTTGCTTGGCGTCATCGGGGATTTGCCCTTTTCCCCAATATAGAGCGATCTCAGAGTTGGTATATTTAGTTAGGCTTGATTAGGGTTTTAGAATTAGTTTTTTTTTTGTTGGCCACGTGAATTTTTTCCCTGGGAAAAAATTTGCATAATTGGCCTTTCGTGTTTATTAGATTTCAATGTTTAGGTGTCGACGTTTTGGCGTTCGGCAACCTAAGCATTCAAAGATCTAATATAGACCCTATTAGTGGGTATGTTGCACATGCTTCTGACTATACAGTTTATTTGTTACATGTCTGTGAATATCTCTATAATCTATAATGGTCTGCCAACACTAGTATTTTTATTACAGTTTTATGTGTAAAGCTTTGGAAGTACTGGGATAGTTCGGAAAAAGAATGTGGAATATGCTAGCATTGGCAAATTAAATTTAATGTATAAGTGTTCCATTGTTTATTAATTCCAATTCATCACCCTTTTCATACATATATTTAGAGGGAGTGAGATCGTCAGATATACATTTTGACTGTAAAACAGGGACATCCCCTGATATCAGGGATAATTTGGATGTGTATTTTGTAATCTGACAACAAAATATATGTATATATATATATATATATATATATATATATATATATATATATATATATATGTCCTCCCACTTATACTACATCAGTGTGTATGTGATTAACAGGGGTTTGTAGTTGTCTGTGTTACATGATAGTGTGTCCAAGATATAACATTTTACAGTTGAGTTTTTGTGTTGTGACCACTGTGCTGACATGTATGCATTCTTTCAATTTTATTTTCATAAATGTACAACATGTTGTACTTCTTGTAAAGTGTAAGCCTTGATCCCTGCACATTCATACCTCTGAATTGTTTAACCACATTTCCAACATGTAATCTCAAGCAAGATTGGTTTAGACAGGTAGGTGAAAGGGTTAGAGTGTGAACATAGCTAATAGTAACAGGTTTGAATCTCAGGTCTTCTAATTTCTGAAAAAATTCTCTTCCATTGTATAAATGACTGTGTGTGAAACATTCAAAACTGTGTGTGGTGATTATGTAATGTTGCTCAATTTAAAAGTTAAATAACATAAGCTGAGCAATGTATATTGATTTTATTTTATACCTGCATCATTCATACATGCTTTTTACTTTTTGCAGGTGATGAAGAGCACTCTAAGATTGAGCCCTGTGCATTGAGCGGATGCACAGTCTGGATGTGCAGTGCAGGGAGAGAGGTATGTTGATTACTTTGTCAGATTTTGTAACTAAAATAGATATGATCATTGTTTCAGGATTTTTTTCCATTACCATGTATACTACTTTTAATGCAGGAGTACTCATCATGCACCTGTAAGGTAAGATCAATAGTCAGACGCTGTGATTGTAAGTATGAAATACATAACAATATGTTTTTATATAAGTTATATAAGCCATGTTTGCTGAAGATAATTTTGTGAATTGTATGTCACAGCCTAGATGACAGTCATGTATGTGTAACTGTCACAGTGCTTTTGATTGTGATATTTCACATACAAGTTAATAATGCTTTACCTGCTGTTTGCAATGCAGGCATTGACATACTTGTATGTCTATATGCGTTGTTCAGTGACAGATTTGCTGTGCATAAGTTGCCTATTCACATACTGAATGGGTATCTGCTGTGTCAGTGGTCGCATTGTTGATGGACTATGTCATGCCATTCAGTTCAACATGGGAATTTCATCTGCTTTCAGCATACTTGTATCTTGTGTTTAGGGATAGCTATGCACATAGGCATTCCTGTTCAACATTTCTAACTGTCTGTTACATGTTTGGCAAACAACCTCATGCTGTTTGCATTTTGCAGGGGCATACATAGTGATTGCTAATAAATGTATGTAGGGCATTGATACATTTGTGGACAAACAGTACTGTTTGTAGGACATAAACTATGTTTTCACATGTCACAGGCTGTCACTGTGTTTATGATTGTACTTCATTTCTAGTGTGTTGCCTTGCTCAGCTCTTTTGCATATGGCTTTTATATTTCCCACTGGATTGTCATCTCACTATATCTTCATTATACCAATACGTTAACTGGTGGCTATTCATATGATCCATTACATGCACAGACACCTGGGTTATAGTTAACATTCAGCATAAACATGCAAGGCACACATACAAGACAGGAAACATGGAAAAAGTGATATTCTTTTAGACAATCTCTGGACAATGTAGTGAGGCATACATCACAAGTATTAAGCAGCGATGTCACAGTATTTGTGTTATGTTATCATTTTTACAGTGTTGCTTTGCAAGGTAGACTCATGTCAGTGTTGCATGACACAGTGTTATGGCATGCTTCTCTTCTAATTTCAGAATATGTAAGTGTGCTGGCTGTGGGCATGCTTGTCATGCATAATGATGGCTGATAAACAAGTGTTCAGGTAGTGGCAGGGTTTCCACTAGTAAGCTGTTTTATACACACCAAGGCATGGCCAGGAGTAAGCTGCTCACATTCTGTGAGGGACACAGTGGCCCTGACATGGTTTTGTATTAAAAACATCCATAAGTATAGATAATATGACATAGAGAGTGTGTTGTGTGCATGAGGAGTCATCTGTTACCAGCAATTTTTTATTATACTGCTACATAATCATTTTAGGCCATTTCATCTGAGACTGTGGTTTTAATGATACCTGCAATGTGTGCTGATATACCTTTATTCTCATACGCAGACATCACATTTCAATAGGATTGTACTTAATGTGTGTTAGATTTCAGATGTGCACATCAATTTCAATTTAATGTAAGCTATGATGTTCACATGACCTACACTGCATATGGCGGTTTTCCTGACTATGGCCATACCTTATTCTAAGGTTTCATAATGACAATTTTGGCCTGTGCATTGTGTTACAGTGGGTATGTTATGTAGTCATATAGTAACAGGTATGCATATTTACTTTCTTTCTTGCTTTGTGATTCACCCTGATAGACCACGGGACCCGTAGACAGTCACACATCAGACATCAAAGCCGAGCACATGCCAGACCACTGCCTAAGTCCTTCGATGAAGATGATGACGACAATGAGGAAACTGGACCTGTCATTCTCTGCCGCGCCCCAAGGAGATGACACCCAACACCACAAGAAGAAGGTTATTGGAAAGAGATCCAAGAGATGATGATTGATGTTTTTGGGATACAGATAAGGGACATGATGGGAAAGTTTTTCCAAGATATGGCACAGGCTATGCAGGACTCATTCAGAGAAATAGCCCAAGAGATCATTTGTGATGGTCATCCCCTTAAGAGTGGGCCCTCAGGACCGCATATATTGTCTGTATGATCCATTTGTGTAATGTTGCCAGCATGGACTTTATCATATAAGTGTTTGGACTGTATAGGCACAGTTGTACATGCATAACAATGACATTTAGCATTTTGTTGTAATGGGTGCATGACACACATTACCAAATTTGACTTTCATTCAACATTTAGCTGTCCATGAGTTTTGGCACTTAACATGCTGCTACTGCTGCAGGAGTTCCACTGCATACACTTGTGGGATTGACATCAACTTACAAACAAGATGTTGCCCATATTTGAATATACCACGGTGGTATGGGTATGATTTGTGGGATGCCATGTCATGTCTGTTGAACAGAAGGACATGCCCTTACCCTTGTATTTTGCATTACACTTGTGCTGTCAGACTGGCATACTGGCATTGTGTGTGGCAAGTACGGATAAAGATGATGCCATGTTGTATCATACAAATGTGTCTGCTACATATAGGCAATTCTTCTTTACTGAATGCATAGACTTCCACTGTACTGTTCATGTATACACCATGGTAATGATAATTTCTTCAATGGCATTACAGTATGCCTTCTTTGGCCTATATTATATTTCTGCATGCATTTCTTATTCACATAAATTCACACCGTTGGGCAAATTATGTACATAATGCAATGATTTATGTACATGTCGCTGCACATATTCTGATCAATAGAGAAACACCATTGTACCTTGGGACTGTCAGCATTCACTGACTTTATGTTAATGTGCTGTAATGT
Organism: Protopterus annectens; assembly: GCF_019279795.1. Classification (NCBI taxonomy): domain Eukaryota; kingdom Metazoa; phylum Chordata; order Ceratodontiformes; family Protopteridae; genus Protopterus; species Protopterus annectens. The sequence continues at coordinate 1,394,419,320 of NC_056735.1, read as the reverse complement.
TGTTCATAGGGCTGTCCTTTGCTCAGTCATACCCATGGTCATTAATATCTAACTGCAAGTATTTATTCCCCATATTGTTATACATTGACATGACAGAATATATATGTATATGTGATACTGATTCTTAGATTGTTTACCTATGCCTGCTGTTGTTATGTGATTGCAAAAGACTGTGGGTGTGTGGTTTATATATGGCCATTTTTGTTGCTGTCGGCAATGCAGTCTGCCCATGTGACATACATTGTCCATTCACTTCAATGTGGTTTGGTTTGATATCAGCATCACCGTATGTGGTGCACACGTGCATTTACAATGTGTCGCCTTACATATTGTTATCCTACTTTATTGTTTGCCTAAGTAGCTTTGCTGCCTCATCCTCTTTGATATGGACCCATGTTGTCCACTTCACTTCCACCTTTGTGAAGATGTCATATATCTTGCACAAATGCATGGAACATGTTTACCTTTGTTGGAATTCTCATCCATTTTCATGTAGTTGTTTTGTTAGAAGGTCAACATGTGCCAACTCTATGGGTGTTAGACAGATGCAGGACATATACACACAAGTTATTGGCTACTGCTTGCAATATATCCTTGTTCTTGTTGTATTTGTATCAAAATTCATGTGCACAGCTTGATATTTGTAATACACCATTAACCATATAATTCTGAATGTATATTATTACATGTCATTGGAGTGTGCATGTGCATTGACATTGCTTTCCAATATTTTCTTGTTAGGCCAATGAAGGTCATACATATACTGTACATCTATACCTGTGTGTTGCCTTTGACTTGGATTATGTCTATGACATATGCATTCCATTACACATCAGTTTGGGTTGTGTACACCTACTTGTGTAGGTAGTAGTCAGTTTGCTGCTTTGCTACAGTACTACTATTTGGCATTATGCTTGGTTGTTTGACTTTCACATGCATGGTTGGAGGTTCATTTCTGTCCTCTACTGGTATACTCTGGTGTGTCATGGGCTGCATTTGCTCATCTGTGCTGTTGCGTGGCTTACACTTGCAGTGCTGATAGACTACTTGGGTATTGGAATCAATATCCAATGTGTACTGTGATCCATATTTATCACCGAACAACACACAACTGCCATCAGTCATACACATCCAGGTATGACTGCCACATAGTTTGCAACATGTCATACCATAATAGTGCATAGATACATATATATTTCTGTATTTCATTATGGCTGGTACACATCCCCATCCTGTTTGACAACTTTTCATTGCCCATGTTGAAGAGTGTGCCACCTGTGTAGCTTACCTTTCTTAAAGTTTCTTTCTGATTTTTGTCTGTCATGTCTTGTTATATTTGTAATATGTGTATACCTGCTGTGTTGACCTTCTCCTCCTCTTTCCTTGTGTTTACGTTCCTTCTATTCTCAAAAAAAAACATTGCCTGTGCCTTTGCCCCTCTGACTGTCCGTCCTTCAGTTTTTTCTTTTCCAACTTATCTCTTGTGTGTCCTTTTTCTTCACCCAAACCTCACCTCTGCTTTTCTGTCTCCCCATTTTATTTGATGTGTGTGTTACCTGTGTTCCCCACACATGTCCCGCCCATACTGTTAGCTACTGTTAGCTGTTGTGACATGGCTGTATCTGCCCTTTGCCTTTATTCATTTTTTTATTAAAAATTTTACAAATTCTGTCAGAATCCATAAGTGAAAGCAAGTATATTTTACTACTCGATGACTTATGGAAATATCCTGTAGTTGTCTCTAAGCTTACTGGCGAGATTGTTGTAGCTATGCATTTACAAATGTCATGCAGCTTACATTAGGATAGTATAACTTCTGTAACTTTATTAATGTATGTCAAACTTTATGAGACAGTTTTCATGATTTACAGAGTGGCCGTGACTGATATACAGTGCACTGTTGCTGCTGCCCATCTCTGTTATGTGCTTAGGTAGTCTAAGTGCACTGAAGCATATTTACATAATACAGGTTTATCCGCAACTTTTGTGCGGATGTCAACAAAGTGTGCCAGATTCAACATACTTTATGGAATCCAGCCCAAAATGTAATAACCGAACTATATGGTATGGAAAATTTACCATAGTATTGTTTATAATATAATAGCCCTTTATCCATTCACCTATCAACCTATCTGTCTACCCTTTTTGTTGCTTGTTTGCATTAGTTGACTGGGTAATTTGACTAGAAATAGCACATTTTCATTAAGTACCTTAGGATAAAAGTTCCAAAGGTTCATGAACATAGAGGGTGGGATTCCAAACAGTCTTACACCATATTATTCTGAGTTTTTGGAGTAATTAAAGCAGTAGTGCAATGATTAAGAAGTGATTAAAAGTTATAATCAGTTTTACTTCCTTCTTGCTTAACATACCGACTAACACAAATAGATTCAGAACTCTACATTCTGTTGGGTAATTCACTTCCTCTGCTCAACTGTGTTCTGAGAGTCCTCATTCAAATGCCTTTCTTTTTCTGTTTGTATCATCTCTGCTTCTGTGGTAATAAATCTTCAAAAGTTGAAAACATAAAAAAATCTTCTGTACTTCTGTAACTGAAGCAAGCTACATACTACAACTTGTAACAAGCACCTTGCTACAGTTACTAGAACATACTAAGCTTCACCATAATTATGACTGCACTACTGATACAAAGCCCCAGTGTCCTTGCAACGTCATAAATAAATACTGATACTGAAGTTTTGCCTCATTGGCACTTCTTGATTTTTAACTTCAAACCAAGACAAAAACTCACAAATAGTAAATGCTCTGCACACCCCTTACAGTCCAAATGGTAAAACAGCAAAAAATTAGGTATCAGAGCGAAACATAGCTGGTAAGTTTTAAAACACACCCAAAGGCAACAATTCCATCCAGTACAAGTCTTTTATTGAAACAAACAGACAAATCTGGTAAGCGCTTTCACCCAACAGGGCTTCATCAGACCATAATGTATCACTGATAACAACTCCTTACATAGTAAAAAAGGTGCCAAAAACTGAATTCAAACATTTTCTTAAAGTGACAAGATCCTAGTCTTATCAAACATCTTGTTCTAAAAACATTAATTATATCTCCATATAAAAAATAAACATAGAAAGTATAAAAAATATATAAAATATATATAAAAAATATATCTATAAGAAAATATAAAAGATGTATAAAAAATACACATATTTTGATATACAAATACATAAATACTAATGAGAATAAACGCTTAAACTAAAAAATACTGTCATTTCATAAGGACACAAACTTCATGTGCCTGTTATACACAATATGTAATGGTCTTCACCAACTGGTGAACAAATGGTTTTATCTAAGCCTTCTAGACTTCAAAAACGGTTTCAGGGGTACCTTATCATTAAGACCTGGATAAAAGTCTGCACTAAACTGAATTATCCATTTAGCCTCCTGTGTTTCAGTATGGTTCCTAGTGTCACCACCTCTAGGACCTGTGAATAACATCTCAATAACTCTGAAGGTGAACATATGTGTGTGGCCTCTCTCCAACACGTTTAGATAGTGCGTTGACTGTGGACTTAATTTTAATTTGATATATGTGTTTACGTATCCCGTCTCTGAGTTTTCTATCTGTCTTGCCCACATAGAATCCATCATATGCCACACAAGTAGCAAGATAAACCACATGCTCAGACTGGCAAGTTGCAGGGACATGGAACTCATAACTCATGCCATTTGAGGGGCACACAAAATTGCCACTGGAATTTATAAAGTGACAAAAATTACAACTAGTGCAAGGAACTGTACCAAAGGTGTCATAAACATTCTCCTTCCTACCTTTCTTAGGATAACACAACAACTTCTTCAGGTTGGACCTGTTCTTATACACTCAGACAGAGAAGAGCTCTGATGGACCTGAGAAATGATTACACGTTAGCTATTAGACCTGCTGACAAGGGGGGGTAGTGTGGTTGTTATGGGCCATAAGTTTTATGATGGAGCTATGAAAGATATGCTAAGAGATGAGAAGTTCTATCTTGCCATAGGACGGGATATGGTCGATCTGCTCATAAGAAGGATCTCTATGATGTTAGATGATTTACTTAAAAGTCACATCATTGCTGAAGGATTGTATGATTATTTAATGGTTAGTGTCCCCCTCATACCTTTGATGCAGGGACTCCCCAAGATGCACAAGGATGCTCAGAAGCCTCCTATGAGGCCCATTGTGTCAGGTAGAGGGTGGTCTATGGAACCTTTTTCAATCTATGTTGAAAAATATCTACGACCAGTAGTTGACTCTAATAAATATGTGTTAAGGGACACAAAACAGTTTCTTCTTGATCTTTATGAACATATGCAGGGAGTACCCATGGATTTGAACTACCTTATGGTGACCATGGATGTTCAATCCTTGTTCACGGTTATCCCCAATGGGGAAGGTGTTCAAAGGGTATATGAGTACCTTAGGGGTCATTCTGAATTGAATGGTAATGTTATAGATCTCATAGTTTCATTTTTGGAGGTAGTGTTGGAGAATAATATCTTCAGTTTTGATTCCCAGTATTATTTGCAGAGGGATGGCATTGCTATGGGCACTTCTTGTGCTAATAGCTACGCCAGCCTTTACATGGCCGCCTGGGAGGAGGAATGCTTGTTTGAATTGGTTGAGTTTCGTGAAAGGGTTTCCTTTTATAGATGATTTGTAGATGACCTCTTTTTATCTGGACAGGGACCATTGGTGAACTGGCTTTGTTTTTTGATCAAGTGAATGGTCTATCCAGTGTTTTGAAGTTCACGTATGAGTTTTCAGTCACTTGGATCTCTTACTTGGATGTGTATGTAGAGAGGATAATGAATGGAATGCTAAACACTGGAGTGTATAGGAAATCATGCTATCAGAATGCTTTATTGCATAGATATAGCATGCACCCAGGATATGTGTTTAAAAATGTGATCAGAGGACAAGCCATGAGGACTTCTCGTTATAACCCCTCACAGAAAGGTTTTGAAACTGAACTAGAGAAACTATGTGAGAGATTTAAGTCTAGGGCTTATAAAGATGAGGAGATCGAGATGGGAATAGCTGGGATCTCCACTTTAAGAAGGGATGTGGTGACCCCCTATTTTTCAGATCCTAAGGAAATAGCCTTAGATCAGGTAGAAGCAGAGCACCCTATAGTTACAATGGAAAATGGTAATGTCAGGATCCCCCTTTTTTATACTAAGGATGTGGGCAGTGTTAAAGATGTCATTAGATCACACTGGGAGGTGCTGACTGTGGACCCGGTGGTTAGAGAGGTGGTAGGGGATACACCAAGTTTTGTGTATAAGAACAGGTCCAACCTGAAGAAGTTGTTGTGTTATCCTAAGAAAGGTAGGAAGGAGAATGTTTATGACACCTTTGGTACAGTTCCTTTCACTAGTTGTAATTTTTACCACTTTATAAATTCCAGTGGCAATTTTGTGCACCCCTCAAATGGCATGAGTTATGAGTTCCATGTCTCTGCAACTTGCCAGTCTGAGCATGTGGTTTATCTTGCTACTTTTGTAGCATGTGATGGATTCTATGTGGGCAAGACAGATAGAAAACTCAGAGACGGGATACGTGAGCACATATATCAAATTAAAGTTAAGTCCACAGTCAACGCACTATCTAAACGTGTTGGAGAGAGGCCACACACATATGTTCACCTTCAGAGTTATTAAGATGTTATTCACAGGTCCTGGAGGTGGTGACACTAAGAACCATACTAAAACACAAGAGGCTAAATGGATAATTCGGTTTAGGGCAGACTTTTATCCGGGTCTTAATGATAAGGTACCCCTGAAACCTTTTTTGAAGTCTAGAAGGCTTAGATAGAACCATTTGTTCACCAGTTGGTGAAGACCATTATATATTGTGTATAACAGGTGCATGAAGTTTGTGTCCTTATGAAATGACAGTATTTTTTAGTTTGAGCATTTATTCTCATTAGTATTTATGTATTTGTATATCAAAATATGTGTATTTTTATATATCTTTTATATTTTCTTATACGTATATTTTTTATATATTTTTTATATATTTTTTATACTTTCTATGTTTATTTTTTATAAAGAGATATATTTAATGTTTTTAGAACAAGATGTTTGATAAGACTAGGATCTTGTCACTTTAAGAAAATGTTTGAATTCAGTTTTTGGCGCCTTTTTTACTACATAAGGAGCTGTTATCAGTGATACATTATGGTCTGATGAAGCCCTGTTGGGTGAAAACGTTTACCAGATTTGTCTGTTTGTTTCAATAAAAGACTTGTACTGGATAGAATTGCTGCCTTTGGATGCGTTTTAAAACTTACCAGCTGTGTTTCACTCTGATACTTGATTTTTGCTGTTTTACTTCTTGATTTTTGCCTTTTCTTACTTAGACCTGAGGTACTTGCCCCCTTTGCTCACCCTAGTTATAATGCTGTTTTTTGCTTCATTACATATAGTTGCCTGTTGCCAAGTGTCTTTATTGTTCTGTCTTGTACTGACAGAAATGAGCTTAAAACTCTGATCAGGTATATTTTCTTCATTTTTTTCCTTATTTATAGACACCTGCTGCCCAGAGTCATTTTTTTTTCTGTGCTGTACTGACAGGTGGATTTAGAACTCTTTTCAGGTATTAGTCCTCCTTCTTTAACTACATTAATGTTACTTCGTAATGCTAAACCCCTCTTCTTCCACACTCACCTGTTGCTTAGAATTCTCAATTTCTGTAGTTTTTTGTTTCACCTTGACAGAAAATTCAGAATTCAGCACATTATATGCATGCTCCCCATTTCGTTAAGTTCACTCACTCAAAATGCATTCTCTCACCGATTCTTCCCTCCCTCTTAGTTCAGCTAGTCATTTCTTGAAATTTCTATAAGGCATCTTTATTCCTTCTAGAGGAAGATCGTCAGAAAGAGAGTCTCCTAGTGCTGCTAGCTAAAGTGATTTGTATCTGGTCTAATCCTTTATACTCTTTTCTTGTTTGCCCTGAGACCCTCCAGATCATAGGCAGGATACCGGACCTGACTCAAATTTTTTGGATTACCCTAGCATACAGGAGTAAAGGGCTGTGCTGTGCAAGACGGCTCTTGTAAAAAATGTTTTTTTTTTCCTTTAGATTACTTTTGAACAATGTCTCAATCAATGTGAAGAAGATGACAAAAAACTATTTGGCTGTTATCACTCATACTCAGGGGACACAAGTGTGTGCATATGTGTGTGTGTGTGTGTGTGTGTGTGTGTGTGTGTGTGTGTGTGTGTGTGTGTGTGTGTGTGTGTCTGTCTGTCTGTCTGTATATATATATATATATATATATATATATATATGTGTGTGTGTGTGTGTGTGTGTGTGTGTGTGTGTGTGTGTGTGTGTGTGTGTGCGTGTGTGTGTGTTTGTGTGTGTGATGTATACCTTCCTTTAATTCACCATTAGGGATAACATCTCAATCTTTTTAGTAAGGAGACTTCATCATAATGCTGAATAAAAAACTCATCCTTCTTCTTTCATGAATGGACTGGCCTGCCCTGTAAACCTCTACTCATATCAGTACATGACAAGCTTTACTGGAATTTCTCAATAACATTGTCTGTGCTTCCCCTTAAAATGGCATACAGCCAATCCTGTACTAGTTGATCTTATATTAAAGTGTCTGAACTTCTTAGCTCAACTGATGTGAATTCTTCATTTCTGCCCATTTCACTGTACTTAAGATGTTATATTCTAAATAGACTCCATTATGACTGGTTATATGTGAAATTTACTGTTATGCCTTCATAGCATGCACATATTTAATGTAATCTTTACTTTCTTTATTTTTACAGACCTTTAAACCATTCCATGTCTGAAAAGAATTAGCATTGGGTCAATCTACTATCCTAAAAATCAAAAATTAAATAAATTAATGTTCAGAGCATGTGACTACTAGAAGGTAAAAGACACTGAGGAAAATGTAGACCTCATGAAAACATTATACAGTGCTTTTTGACGGACTAAGCATATTGTACCCATAAGTCAACTTCCTTTTTCAGTCATGAGTTGCATTTATAAAGGCATTCTGCATCGCACACAAGCCTACTTCCCAAGACACACCATGCCCAAATACCTCCTGTTCTCTGGAGGTGTTATTTGATTGGTGTGCCATGCCACAGTGTTGGCTTTGACTACAGTTTTGCAAGCAAGCCCCTGCTGTGTGATGAAGATAGGAGAAGGTTAACACACTGTCTGCAGTTATGACAGCAGCTCAGGTTTAGTTTTCAGCAGGCAGTGATGTCTTAGCTGCTCAGCAGCATGATTTATTTATGTACATTCTGTTTTTTCATGTTTCCTCTTTCTTTTGCACTCTTTCTCATAGTACACTAGTACTGGTAAAGCAATATTCTGTTCATATATTATAAGATTCCAGAAGAAAGGAAGTAAAGAGAAAATCAAAATGAAGCTGCTTACTAACAGCCACTCAGCAGGACACAGCTAACAGCCATGGAAACAAGGTCAGATGAGTCTGTCAAATGCTAATCAGGGGTAGCAGCAGGCTGAAGTCATAGGTAGATACCACAGCCTGTTCACCCAAGGTTCTCAAACAAGTTTCATTATTGTTTTATGTCATAAGGAATAACATGGGGGCAGCAGTTGTGTGGCTGTAACTTAATAGTGATGAGCTTTCTGTAAATTCTACAATCGCCAACAATGCAGGCCAGCTGTTTCACTGAGAATGGCTATCTGCAGAAAACTGTTGCCATACTATCAAGACTTGTACAGATTTGGAACAGTGTCAAAGGTAGCCTCACTCACCTGGTTTTGTTTCCAAGATTGCTATATCTTAGATAAACAGAAAAGCAAAAAATAAAAAATAACAGTTTGCTCATTGCAGTAGTTAGAGAATAGATATGTTTCTTCTCGGAAACACATGCTGTTTCTTTTGGAGGTGCTGAATTAAGCAATATTGTATAGGTTTTGCTTTGACATATTGTACAACTTCTGCCTTTCACAGTATTTCAGATTTTGGTACAGTACTCAGCAACATGGTCTGATACATGTGTTCCACTTTCAGAATAGTATTCCTTGTGAGCAACCCAACTCCATGGTAAAGTATGGAGCCCTGACTGGAGCACAGCAGATTTATGTTCGATCAACTGCCTCACCTCCTCTACAGTCAGGTCAGGAACAGAAAAAAAGAGAGGCATTTTTCTGGTTTGGCTATCCCAGAGGGAGGGGAGGGTGCTTTAGTTAAAGCCTTTTTTTTTAGTTTGTGGTTCTGTGAGGTACACGTGTGCTGGAATCCCTTTTGACCTGTCTTTGCTGAATCTGAATTCTTGCTTTTGTCCCTTCAAACACCAGGGAAGAGTTTTTAATTACTTAAACTGTCATTTAGAATCTGAGACAACAGCCTTTGTTTTTCTCTGATTTCTCTGTGTATTAGGGTTGACACCTTTTCAAATGCCCGAAGTGCGATTTTTTTTATAGAAATACAACATTTTGCTGGACAAGCCATACCCATAACCATTTGAAAGTCCTGTACTTCACTTTTTTACCAAAATAAAAACTCACACTTGTAGAATTCTACTGTTTCATATAAAACTTAAGATGTTTCAGATACAAAATAAAACTTTTATGCAACTATTAATGAAAAATAAAATATTTTATTACTAAAATCTCAGGACATTTGACATTTCTCATGATTTTTTTTTTTTTTTTTGCAGGATACAACTGCCCAAGTAGGAAATGTCCTGCGTCAAGAGGGATAGCTGGTAATACTACTGTATATTGCTAACTAGCCATAGACTTAGTTTGGCAGTGTTCAGGGACCATCTTGGAACACTTTGAGATGAGAGAAGACAATTTGCTGTTCTTCTGGAAGTTCAGATTATTGGTAGTCTAGTAGCAAGTTGTATATTGATTGTTTCAATTTTCTGTTTGTGTGTGTGTGTGTGTGTGTGTGTGTGTGTGTGTGTGTGTGTGTGTGTGTGTGTGTGTGTGTGTGTGTGTGTGTGTGTGTGTTTTTGTTTTTATGGAATAGACTTCCAATACATGTCAAGCAGAGCACCTCACTGGCCCTTTTCAAGAGAAATCTTGATGAGTGGGCGGGAAATAGAAAGTTCACCCCGGGTATCACTCCAGTGGCTCTACTTGATAGAGGTATTGGGAACTAATGTCGGGCGGCACAATGCCAGGGCACTTCTATGGGCTACGCTTGTAAATGTTCCAGGGCCATTAGTGTAGTACACACCAATGAACCTATGAACTGCTATGTATTGCTGAGGTTGTGAGACTTACTGTATTTTGTCTTTAATGCTGTGAGCGCAGTATTTTAGCTTTTGCTGGAACCAGAATTTACCTGTTTTTACTGGATACAACTAATTTCTTCAGTACCTTTAATCACCAGGGAAGTGTATTTTAATTACATAAATTGTCATAGTTTTTTTGCCTGATTTCAGTGCATACTGCTAATTGGGCATAACTTACTTTGCTAGTGTTGGGGGGTATCTTGGAAGATTGCCAGAGATTATCTTGTGAGATAAGGTATTTTGCTGTTGTTCTAAAAGTTCAAATTACTGCAGCCTTATGTTTGGGGGCCATCCTGGAACATTGCTTGTGATGGGCCTCCTTTACTTGTGCATTGTGCCCTACAGTGCTACTGTATTGCTACCATTTGCACAGACTTCTTTTTTCTCTAGTAACTGATGTACCGGCAGTATTGTTTTCATTTAATGTATGAATGCCTACACTAAGCTGCTTTTAGCTGCTCAAAATTAGTTGTGCTTTCACTTAACTTATTTCTTGCTCTATGCACCTAGCCAGGCTACAATCTATTATGAGCAGTTATACCAAACTAAATCCAATATATACTTGAACAAACTAGGAAGCAAACCTACTTGTGTCCCTTCTGTGGCCAGACTTATAGCGCTTTGTACTGTTAAGCAGTGTAGGAATTGTCATATGTTCACACACAATAAACTTATATCTGATGCAAATAATTCACTCTGTGAGAGGTGTAAATCTCTATGCAGTCTGGAGGCACCCCTATCACCCAGTAAGATCACATTTGAGTGTCACATAGTACTACTCGCATCACTTCATAGCCACACTAAACTAACTTACATTATAGCAATAAAAAGTCATTACCATAGCCTCCCAGGAATAAGAAGTCCAGGTCTCAGCAGATACCCACCACCACATAAGTACCATGTCAGACATAGTAAAGGGTTGCTGGGAAGTAGACTGCAAACCATCTAATACCTCAAACTGCATGAGTAAAGGCAGTAAAGTCTTAGTAATTGGTGACTATATTGTCTGGCACAATGACTCCACAAGACTAGACAAAGACAGAGTTACATTTAGCTGTCTTTCTTGTGGCAGGATCGATAATATTACAAGTGCTCTAATGTTTGTCTCACCTGATGAATATGATTCCAACCTACTAGCAGTCCATATGGGTGTGATTGACTTGAGGTATATAACTGGAGGAGACATGCAGAGAAAGAGAGAGAGAGAAAGACAGAGAGACAGAGATGCTGGATCTCACCATGCACGTCCATTGCAGGGAATGCACTGGTCCTGAGTGGAATCCTTCCTTCCTCCAGAATGATACCTATATACAAAGAAAATATGAATGTCTTCAACAATTTACTTATTGTCTGGTGTAATTTTATGGGGTCCAGTATTTGTCACGATGGCCTGCACCTTTTTTGGTATGGCTTCTGCATACTGGTTAAAGCCCTCACTGCCTTCATAGTGTCTTTTTAGGCATCTAATGGACATCCTAACATAGCAGATATCAATGCAGCCATTTTCAACCCTAAACTGGACCATATCAAAGTGGCTCTTCTCTAAATCAGAAGCTTTAACAAATTGCCCGATCTTGAAGCTGTATTAAAACTTGAACACATATACCTCTACGACGTTACAGAGATTTGGTTTCATTGTAAAGACAGCACTCTCTTCCTACCTGGTGTTTATTCCTACCATCTATTCATGCCTGATAGAAATTGTAGTGGCATTTCCATATTTGTCAAGGGCCAAATCACTTCTAGACAGAGTCCCAGAGACCCAAAACCTGAAGTCATTAAACTGCAGCATACCCTGAACAAAAAAAGTTATTAACGTATAGCTTACTATGTACTTAAGAAACTACTTATTACCAAAAATGAATTTATAATAGAAAAGTTCAACTACCCCTCAATAAACTGGAGCACCTACACATCCAAATGTGGGTATGTCCAGAGAGTCTTAAACTTAAGAAATAAAGATTCTTTGGAACAGATAGTTAACAATCCAACTTGAACATAAAATTCTTGACATGGTTCTAAAAAATGTAGCCACTGCATGTACCACCCTTCTAGTTTCTCCATCCCTGGTTAAGGCTTACATTAAACTTAAAAAAATTCTATTTCAAATCAACAAATCGCCTCAAACTCTATGATGAGCTACCCACATTCATTTGTAACATCACCAAATTGACACAAATGCTGTTTTATACAAGGAGTTATATTCCCATAATTAAAGATTTTGAGCTGGCCGACCCTACTACAGCTTAAGAACAAATCACTCTGGTGGTCTACCAGCTCAAATAAACTCTTTAACAACAGTAAAACAATTAAATCATACAGCAGATATAAAATTCCTCATATAATTGCATCCAGAAAATAAAGTAAGAAAGTAAATATTTTTAGTAAGGCAACTCATGAACTTAAATTAGCTTCTAAAACCAATGATAATTAAACGTCCTCCTGCAGTGGCACTAGGAAACTAAGAAGTAACCTCCATCATTGTTTAGAACTTATTCAAAATGGCACCACCCACACAGACCCAATAGATATAGCAAATATATTAATAGGCAAATTTAGCACAAACTTTACCTCTGAAGTGATTATCTTATTCCAGAATCCCTTACACTTCATAATATTGCAAAGGAACATATATTGAAGGTGATCTCTAAAACTAAACACATGACTTTCATGGGGCCTGATAGTTTACCTGCATGCCAAATAAATAGTGTAAAACATGCTCTCATGTAGCCCTTGCAGTTTACCTGGATGTCAATAATATACCAAACGTGCCTTTGTGATACCCCTCCTTAAATTGTTTAAGCTGAGCTTAAGTAAGGATTTGTCCACAAAGTATGTCAGTCTGAATTGGTGATGCCCCTACACAAGGGTGGTCCTACCATTCACCCAAGAAACAATAGACCCATTAGCCTGACTACTATGATTTGCAAAAAACATGGACTGCATTATATTTGACTTCATAAACTATGATATCAAAAACTTTATAGGACTAGACCCACATCAGCTTGGATTTGTCTACACAAGTTAGCTTATTTCAGAAGTGGTCATTCTGTTCAAACAGTTTATTTGGATCTGTTCAAAGCATTTGAGCATATACCCTATGTTGGCATTGTAAACAAGCTATGTGCCTTAAAAGTAGATCCAATACATGGGTGAGGTGGATAGTCAACTGGCTGAAAGATAGTGCCCACATAGTTAAGGTGATGGATACTTCCTCATAAAGTATGAAGGTAACTAGTGGTGTGCCTCAGGGCTCAATACTGGAACCCTTCCTTTTCCACATCTACTTCTCTGATTTTCAAACAAGGAATCAGGACCCTTTGTTAACTAAGTTTGCAGATGACTATAAAATGGACATTATTTTCAAATCTCCGTCTCATACCCATTCATTACAGCAGGAGCTAATCCTCATAAAGAAGGGATGTACAGACAATGGGAAAAATTAAATGCAGAAAAGTCTAGTACTGTTATGCCACATTTCATAAACAGATCTCTCCCTCTTCTTTCCTTATAACCAATGCCCGCTCCAAAATGATAATGCAGTCAGGGATATTGGAACCTGGGTTGATTCCACCATATTTATTTATTTCATTTTATTTTACATTTGCTAACCGGGGGTGTCTGACTGAGGCGAAAAGGCCCTTTTCAGCAGAGGCCCGTGGAGAAAAGCTCCACATAGAAAAATTACAGGTACATTTAGATATTTAGACATGATCAGTATATACACAAATTATAATAGACATGTTTTTACAGTGATATGCAACACATCAACAGTTACAGTGGAGAGAACAAGCAAGAAAATATTAATTTAAAAATAAAGGTAATTAATAGATTTGTGGTGTACAGCTGAAATTTGGAACATAGGTAGAATACATACATAGTACACAGGTACAGTACATACATTATACATTAGTCAGTGTTTGTGAGTAAGAGTGAAAACTATTATCAAGTACTCTATGCTTAGTATGTGTACCTTATCTGCTTTCACTAGCCTGGGGAGCAGTCATGGCACTGCCAACTTTGCTTGAGATGTTGCCTAATGAGGTTTTTAAAGGAGGCTTTGGACAATGTGTTTTGTATGCTAGTGGGGAGAGAGTTCCATTTTTTAGCCACTGAACTACTATATAGTGTGTCTTCAAAGCTATTTCAGCTGTTGGTAACTTCTAGTAGTAGTTTGCTTGATGATTTAAGAGGCCTTTTGGCTGAGTGATGTTGTACTAGGTTTTTGAGGGCAGGACACTTATTGGGGAGGTAATAGATAGAATGACATATCTCCACTACATATAACAGCAAGAGTGAGAAAATCATTCTTTTTCGTGCTACTAATATCATATTGGTCAAAATAAGTTATCATCCCTCTTTATGCGGCTCTAATTAGACTAAATATTAAACATAATACCCCCTTTGGGATGTACTTTTCTACACATATTAAGCAACTAGAAATGCCTTAGAGATAAGGCAGTTTAATGGCATTGAAAGATAAAGCCCTGACTATGACCCAGGTGACCCAGGTTTGATTATCAGCTCAGATGACTGACAGAGTGGCAGGGAGGGATGAACATGACTATACCAGGGTGGGGGCAGGTCCATGAACGCTCACAATGACAATCTTAACTTGAGGATGGGAATGTCACAAGGTAGGAGTGCCTAAAGAGGGGTTTAAGGGTGGAGATATAACTGAGATGCTACAGAGGTGGAGTGAAATGTCAAGCATCTCCATTGCATGCCCAACCCCAGGCTTCATCATGTATCTTTGCAAGTCGAACAGCTCCACTAATACTAGAAGCAGGGTCTTAAATCTCCACCAACACTTAATTAAATAAGCAGGACAAATACATTTATTGGCCAACACCTACCCCACCTCTAGAACAAACTTCTTCTACTAGTTTAACAGAGCGACACCCTAGCATCCTTCAAATTATACCTTGGTGAATAGGTGCCCATACATTTACTCTGGGGATCACCTGTTTTGCCCTTTTTGAAAAGGGGATACAGCATGAAGGTGGCTAGTGGCAAGGTAGAAATGTCCTTGTGACTGAGTTGCCTTTCAATTTCTTTGATTCTATGATCCTGCCATTCTTGGTTTGTGAAAATATGAAAGGGTGTGTCACCTACCACAGAAGACAGGAGACTTACTGGCAGATGTCCATGGATGCATGATTGCATTATTGCAGATCCTGTACATGGGATGGGACTAGTGGATGGGTATAAAACAAGCAAAAACTTGTCAGCAGTACAATACTTCACTGGAC
This sequence comes from Protopterus annectens, assembly GCF_019279795.1. Classification (NCBI taxonomy): domain Eukaryota; kingdom Metazoa; phylum Chordata; order Ceratodontiformes; family Protopteridae; genus Protopterus; species Protopterus annectens. The sequence continues at coordinate 1,394,403,808 of NC_056735.1, read as the reverse complement.
ACTTCCACCTCCTCTCTGGTTTTCAATATCTGGGAATTGAAACAGGGCACAGGAGCAGCTGATGATCAGTTGTTGGAGGGGGGAAGCAAACACGTTATTAAAAACATTTGTTGTGAGCATATAGTGTGCTCATCATATATTTGCAGTCAGAAATCTGGAAAATGTTCAGTAACATTGTAACTGAATATGATCTATTTTATCCTGTAAATTATAGGGGTATGAATCTTTACATTTTGACATTATTAATAGTGTTATCATTCCTTCCTCCCTTTATACTATTTTTTGTTGAAACATTAAACCAAGGTCCCATCTCAGTGAGCTGGTCTCACTTTACGTGTATGTTAAGAGCCCATAATATTTAACGAAAAAAATAACAGAGTAGTTAGCAAAATACACAAAAAAAAAAGATTCATGTAACTCAAAATTACATTCTTACGTAATCTTAAAAAATATTTAACAAAATGTTCTTATATAACTTATGACCAATCAAATAATGAAAAACATTTTTTTGTATTTCTCGTATTATTTTTATTATATCATATTTAATCCTAGTTTCCTCTTATCTTTCCATCCTTTTCATCTCCCTTTCTCAATATTCATAGTTCCCATTTTACACTCTTGATCATTTCACCACACTGCCATTTCAATATACAAAACAGCAATCCCAGGATTCAGCAAACTTCCGTGCAGGAATAGCTTATTTCTGCATGGAAGGGACTGTTCCCATGCAGCATGGCAGCGAGCCATGCATATGTATGAAGGTGCGCTGCCATGCTCTAAAACAAACACAGTTCTGTGTGCGAGAGCAGGGGGCATGTCCGAGAGCAGTGCTCTCACAATACATACAACCCCTGCACTCGAGAATTGCCATTTGGCAGTTCAAAATTAATGAAAGTCTCCTCGGACACTTTAGTGTCTGTGGAGAAAATAACAGACAGCCTACCTCAGAAAAACACACATATATGGCAGAATACACACATTCTGCCATATATGTGTGCACCATACACCAGAAAAGGAGTGCAGTCCATTAAAATGGCACTGTGACACACTGCATACCCCTTGCAAAATGCATATAATGCAAAGCCTGTCATTCTATCAATGTTCTGTGTCTAATAGCAATATTTCAAATATATTCCTTAATTTTTTTTTCCTGTGTGCAATAAAGGTTAAGTGTAGCTGAGCGGGTGTGTCCGTCGTGCAGCTATGCATAGCAGAGTTTAAACATCAAAAGAAGCTAAATAGAAATATACAGACTGCTTGTAGTGAAACTAGAATAGTGTAGTGGTTAGAACATTTGCTTAGCATGCAGTCAGTCACAGTTCAGACCCAATAGCAATCCATACATTTTCATATGTGAAACACAACTAAAATGTATTTTTCATAAATAGGTAGTGAATATTATTATGTATATGCTAACCAGGTTAGTGTAGCAGCCCTAAACATGTGGAGTCATTGAAATTTAAGGTTTAAGCAAGATTTAGCATAGTTATGTGGATTTGCACACTGGTAAGCAGGGCTAAGCCTCTACCCCTTTAAGCAATAGTTATCTTAGCTAAGCAGGTTTGCCCGGTGCTTAGCTAACCTCAGCAGTTTCAAAACTGTCCAGTCACGGTAAAGGGTGGGAAATTAGGCCTATTTAAACCACCCAGGTGAGAATACAGCTCATAACCAGTTGTAGCTCCCCACTGTAGGCACTATGGATGGTGTAGGTGAAAGTGTGTGCTTCTGGGCGCAGTGCTGGGGCATTCAGGAGTCCAGGGTCATTGTCAGACTCCTCATTAAAGACAATGAAGGGCGACTGCTGCAGGACCAGTATCAGGGCTCCCAATACAAAGTGGAGGCCTGGGACCAACTTGCCCGAGATCTCTCCACTGCCACTGGCATCCCTCAGACTGGTGAGCAGGTCTGGCACCACTTTGCTGACTTGAAGCAGAGGAAGAGAGACCTTTTGGACCAGTGGGTTCAAAATGCCTGAGCAGGGAATGCTCCAGCCGTGTGTAAGTATTAGTCAAAATAAGTGTTATCCAAAGTCCAGCATGTGTATGTGATGGATAGGTATGCATAAATCGTTTCTCTTATCTCCTGTACAGCTGCAGATGAGAGGGCTGTGAACTTGGAAGCCCACACCAGCAGGCTGCAAAGGCTGCGTTGTGAGGCAGGTGAGTAGCAATCTAGCTGGTACTATGTAGGGCAAATAAATAAAACATAGTAGAATGTCACCTTGCAGTATTTAAAAATGGGTATGGTTTTTAGTGACTGAAGAATCCAGTAGGAGAGTAATAGTGACATACAGGTTATATATCAATAAAAGTGTAATTACCTGTCAATACAAGTGAAAACCCCAGACTGGTTGTGTTTACTCTGTTACTGTATGACTTGAAAGTTTCATGCACCAAGATCTGATATCAGAATAGTAATGTTGTGTTAACCACTGTGTGCTATGTCAAAAGGTATGTATAGGAATGTATATAAAAGAATGTTGTAATCACAACCAAGTGAAAATTGGAAAGAAAACATTCAAGGAAGTGACAGCAGTTTCTCAATAGCTTGTTCTGATGAAACACAAACTTGTATTTTTAGCAGAAACAGCCACAGTATGAATCCCAGGAGTGGCAGTAAGCTGTATGCATAATGTCAAGTAGGATTTTGTGAATATGTGTAGAAACAGTCAGGTAGTGTCAAAATAAATTCTTTCCACAGATCTTCCAGATGAAAGAAGGTATAAAGTAGCTATAAGAAGCCTGTAGTAATACTGTGTCCAACACCGACAGGCCAACCTCAAGGCTGAAAATGACAGAGAGATAAATACATACACCAATTGGTCTCCCCCAAGAAATGTTCCAAGGTATCATGCTGTTACAGCTACTGGTCCCTGCTACCAACAACCAGGGTGACTGATAGAAATCAAGGCAGAGTATTTCAGTAGCACACACACACACACACACACACACACACACACACACACACACACACACACACACACACACACACACACACACACACACACACACAGTATGAGTGCACATATGTAACCCTGACTATGTGAATATGGGTAGAAACATTCATGTAGAATTAACAAACATTCCCTCCACAGGTCTTCCAGGTAAGAGAAAGTATAAAGTAGCTATAAGAAGGCTGTAATTATACTGTGTACAAACATACCACTGCCCAACCCAAGGCCATAGTTGTAATAATACCTGTAGAGTAATGAGTAGAGCAATGACCATTAAAGCTGTGACCACTGCAAGAATCTACATTTGTTAACTGACAGCTCTCTCTCTCCCCCACCTTATCTTCACTAATAATCTAAGCACATAAATGAATGGGTATGTTTTCCACCAAGCCTACTGTTGGGACATATGTTCTGTTGTTCTACAAATGTTGAAATGTATTCCAATTAATGTTCCATGTTCAAATACTATCATTGGTGGCCTGTTGCTATCAATGTAACCTGCATGCAGGTGTAATGTCCATTGTGGTTCCATATATGCATGTGTTCTGTTTGCTATGCAAATGTTCCAAATCTGTTGTTTTGGGTTAATGGAAATACTCATGCATGCTGTTATAACTAATCCTGGAATGTGTTTAGCATTACTAACCAACATATGCTCTAAACCTGCAACACCATAGCATGTCTGGGAACGGCGATCCCAGCAGATCCGGCTCTCCAACCTCATCTGGCAATGGCACCGGGCCCCAGCACGTCTGGGACCCACCCAGGGACCTCCTTGTCCACTCATCCTGCACCACCTTCAGGTGGAGCCACCTCAAGGGATGGGGCTCATCCCCCCTGAGCGCAGGTGCAGACAGGATCCTGTCACCTGAAGCCAGGTCTGGTGTCTGGTGCATAGCGAGCTCCGCAAGGAATTGCGAGATCTGCTACACTAGCTTGAGGGCCGCGTGGCACAATTTGAGGGTCAGCCTGCCCCTCCTGCTCAGCCCCCAGTACAGAAACCTTTGAGGCTGTGAAGATGCATTGGTGACTGCTCATGGGTGGGGACCTCAGTCCTACTGTATCCATTTGGGGGCTCGTAGACTTCTAATTACCAAACACCCCTCCCCGTCCAAGGTGTTTACCCCCTACATGTCATATACCGTCCCTGTATGCTGTCTTGTCTATCATGTCTATCTTCCTACTCAACCTACCTCCCCCAAATATACCTACTATCCTTCCCCAGCATCCCACTCTCACCTTAAAAAAAAAGAGCAATCTGTTCCCCTAAAAATATCGCCCCATACATAGCTGTCCACTTTACATACATGTCCACTGGACACATGTAATCCTGTCTAATTGGCTTCATAACACATTAATGTTCTCCTCACCCCTCTTTCTAATGGGTT
>NC_056735.1:1394391967-1394396967 GCF_019279795.1 Protopterus annectens | reverse complement strand
CCACTGTGCTGCCCTAGTAGTTTGTGTTGCCAAAGGACAGCCTGCTGCCTGCCACTCAGAATAGATTGGAACCACTGAAGGGTTTTAGTATCTAGACAGAATGTTTTCGGAGTGTGGATTAGAAGTTGGTGATCAACCATATCAAATGCCTTGGAGTGATCCAAGAAGAGGGCAGAGGATATGTTATTATTGTTGCGATTATGGTTTATGGTGTTGGAGAAGGCTAGAAGGGCTGAAGTAGTGTTGTGGTGAGGTTGGAAGCCATGCTGGGAGTCTGCCATAAGGTTATTCTGAATTAGATGGTGCAGCAGTTGTCTATGAATACATTTTTCCATAATCTTTGCAAGTGGAGATAATATAGTTATTGGCCTATAATTAGATAGTTCCTCCTTTGTGAAGTGGGATTACATATATTTTCCAGATGGTGGAGATTTTGGCTTCTACTATGGTTCGATTGATTAGTATAGTGATGGGGTAAGCAATGACATCAGCTGCTTCTTGTAGATACTCAGCAGGGAGTAGATCAAAAGAGAGAGTAGTTGGTTTAAATTTTTTGATCAAGGTATGGATAAGTGAAGTGGCAATTGGTTGGAATCTGAATGAGAGTTGGTTACTAGGGGTGGTGTCCTCAGGGCCAGGGCAGCTTGGAGGTAGTTGGCTAGCTAGGGCTTGGATTGTCTCCGTAAAGAATCAGTTAAAACTGTCTGAGACTTCCTCAGGTGGTTTATCAATGGTGGTTGCAGGGGTTGGGGTGGAAGTTTGTCCAGGATGTAGTAGTTTATTTAAACCTGCCCAAAACTTCTGAGGGTTGTTTTGATTTATTTGCTGTAGATTATAGTAGTAGTCTTTTTTTTGTCTTGTAAAATGGATTTTTAGTCTCATTCCTTGATTGCCTATATTTAATGTGATCTTGGGGGTATTTTGTAGTATGCCATAATACCCATACTTTGTTTCTAAGGGTGATTTTTAGTTTGGACTCTTTGGAAAGCCATGGCGCAGTTTTTGCCTTTATTCTTATTGAGCAAGCAGGTACATGACAGTCAAGGATCTCAAGGAATTTGTTGTTGAAGTATAGAACCGCTTCCTCTAAGGGGAGGTGTTTTAGAATTGACCATTTACATCAGTTTAGTTCCTGTTAGAAATTGGCAAGGTTAAAGTACTTTTTGTTTCTTACCATTCTGAGAATGGGTTGGTGGAGGTTGATGGCTTTATGCTTAATTATATAGGTAAGAAGGTGATCACCTAAGTAATCAGGGAGGGTCCCAGAGGTGTACAGCTGGGGGTGACTATTGATAATTATACCATGACCCCCCATTAATATTCCAAAATGTGCACACTGATTGGTCAGCGTGCACATTGTAAATCGACTTATACTAACGAAAAAAGGTCCGGTCGCCCGGACTTTTTCCATTAGTATAAGTCTTTTTTAAAACACTGTCTCGCTATGTTAAAGGAGTTTAACATAGCGAGACAGGTTTAAAAAAAGGAATGTAGATCTCTGTTGCTTTTTTTAAAGCTGTCTTGCTATGTTAAACTCCTTTAACATAGCGAGACAGTGTGTAAAAAGCAACGAAGATCTTGCTTTCTCCGTTGCTTTTTTTTTAAACCTGTTTCGCTATGTTAAATGGGTTTAACATAGTGAGACAGTTTTAAAATAAGCAACAGAGATCTCCGTTGCTTATTTTAAAGCTGTCTCGCTATGTTAAACCCACTTAACATAGTGAAACAGTTTGTAAAAAGCAACGGAGATCTTGCTTTCTCCGTTGCTTTTTTCAAAACTGTCTCACTATGTTAAATGGGTTTAACATAGCGAGACAGCTTTAAAAAAAGCAACGGATTCTCTGTTGCTTATTTTAAAGCTGTCTCGCTACGTTAAACCCATTTAACATAGCAAAACAGTAAAAAGCAACGGAGATCTTGCTTTCTCCGTTGCTTTTGCCCACAGCTCTGATGTGCTGCGCAGGCATACGCTTGCGCAGTAGATCAGAACTGCCACAGAATACCAGACAGATGCGGAAGGGCAGCAAGGAGGCATTATACAATGCCATTATTTAAGAAAAGTAATTCTTTTTTTTCTTAAATAATGTCATTGTATAATAGCAATAACCCACTTCTGGGTGTGGGTAAATCCAGCATTACCCACACCCAGGCGTGAGTTATTGCTATAGTATTCAATCAAGTATGCTTTCTTTATGGTTAGGTTTTCCTATCCTGGTAGAGGTAGTTATGATTTGTGTAAATGCATGCAGGTTAACATGGGTGGTTGGGGATTCTGAGGAACAGGTGTTCCAGTCTATGTTAACATCTCTGAGTAGTAAGGTTTCTTGAGGGTAGTTACATGATAGACAGTGAAGGGTATCTTCGAGTGTAGATATATTATTTTCTGTGGGAATGTACATACAGATGATATTAATACATTTATTTTTATTAAGTTGCAATTTGGTGGCAAGAATCTCTGAGTTATAAATCTGAGGTGGTTGTATAGCTTCAATGGTGACGCTTAACACAGATTTATAGAGAACAGCTACCCCACCCCTTTCCTAGAAGCACGATCCAGCCTGAGTATGTTATACCCAGGTGGTAATACTTCATTATCTGTGGTGTTAGGTTTTTACCAGGTTTCGGATAAACAGAGTATCTCAGGGAGTGGACAGCCAGGAGTGCATGTAGTTCATGTACCTTGTTTTTTATACTTCAAATGTTGAGGTGACAGGCCAGGAGAAAATTAGGTGGCCTATGAATTGTAGGTTTATAACTTGGATTGCAAGTAGAGGGGGTAAATTTATCTGGAGTGGATAGGCCAGGGTTTGGGTGGATATCACCACCAAGTGTGAGGTTAGGTTTAAACCTAGTGATAAATTTCAGGAATTTATTTATAAGTTTATGGTAGTGTTTAGATCTGGAGCTAATGTATCTGGGATTGGTATGTTGATAGAGTGAACAGGATGTGGGACTGGTCACAATGCTGTATGACTGGTAAGTGGTGCAAGGACTTATAGCTGGGGTGATAGTGTGGCCTTTTGGGTACTGAAATCCAGTGAGAAACTGGTTTTCATACAAGGTAAGGAGGTATGGGGCAAGCAAAAGGAGTAGTAAAGAGGAGTATATCATTATGTGTGATGGAGCGTGTGAGTTGAAGGAACTGTATTACTTGGGTGGTACAACACCAGAAGATAAAGTGGGAAAATTTGAAGTAATGCAGTAGGGCTGGAAAAAAGTATGACAGATGTAAGATGATGGTTCTAGTAACAGGGGGTGTGACTTTATGACTATAAATAGAGTGGTACTGGGGGCGGGTGAGAATTGGGGGCAGGGTGTGATGTGGAGCAAGCCCGAGCGCAGTGAGGGTGAGCGGACCGGGGCTTATCCAGAGTACAAGGTTCCTTAAGGCTTCCTAGAGCCATAAGGTAAATAAATAGGGAGTCAAAGCTCTTTATTTTAATAGCTGTAGTTTAGCTGTAGTTTAATATAATTTTAAGGGTAGTTGCTGTAGTGTAATATAATTTTTAGGGTTTTAAGGTTAGAAACACTGTCATTATTAACTTTGTGTTTGGCTTAAGGTAATAGACAGGGAAGGTGGAGGGGAAACAAGAGTGTGGGCTGGCAGTTATTTTGTACTGCTGATAATGAGCCAAGATCCAAGCAAAGGCAAGTTTGTGTTTAAGAAAAAGAATCAGAATTGACCAAAAACTGCTGTGAAGCTGTAAGTCATTTCTTAACCATTTATTAGATGGAAAAACACCTTAACCTTGTATCTGTAGGCTACTGTGATCAGTTATGGATACTATTTGCTAACAGAAGGAATAAAAGAAATAGAAGAAGAAGAGTGTGTGTGTGTGTGGGGGGGGGGGGGCTGCTTACAAGCCAAAGCAGAGTGCTCTCCAGGGGATAATGAATATTAGCTCAAACAGGTAGACACATATACAAAGTTAACTTTAGCTGTTTGTGTTTGCAGACAGTTCAGACCCAGACTGCACTTTTCATATAACAATGTATCCACCAGTCTGGTTAAAGATAAAGGTGTTATTGCAGTTGATTGCTTAGAGTGGTGTTAGGTCTAGAAAAGAAGAGTACAGAGAGGAGTAAGCACTGTTGAGATGGTAAAGATATATTATAAAGACTACAAAACAAACTGTGCAAATAGCTACTGCATACAGGAAAATATGTCTTGAATCAACTACTAGTATATGCAGATACTGAGCCAATTGGATAGCACATTAGTGAGAAGGGACCTCAGCTGACAGGTATGCAGTCACAGATAAAAATATAGCAAGCAGCACTCTGTCCTGGGTCTGTAATGCGAGTCTGTGCACCACTTACACCACAATTATATAGATATAATCAGACACCAGTATGAGCTGTCTATGCACAATACATATACAGGAATACAGTTAGTTGACAAGCTGCAACTATGCAAATAGCACATACTAATATACTAAACAACTTGGTGAAGACAAACACATGCTAGCATGCCATAGTAAGCTCCAGTAATACAGCATAAATCATATTAGATGTCTGTGGAACACAATTCAACATAAATAAGCATAGACAGTTGTAAAACACTTACTGGAGAGACAATGAGCTCTTCATGGGAGCCTCTAGCAGGGTGGTTGTAGTTTTAAAAATGGTGCCTGCCACAGGCAATATTTATTAACTTTGGGATTGGTTTAGTTTAAACTGGATTAGTTAACTCCTCCCTTGTTATATCTTAACACAAATTAATCACCTTTGAAAATCCACAGCCCCCCCCCCCACACACACACACAGGTAGGCACCATGTAAAGCCTGTCCAAAGCTAACTATGGCCTCATAACAACAGAGATGGCTAACCTCACGGCAGCCATGCAAATGGAGACTAGTTGCATGAGTGTTGAATCAAACAACAATGCACTATGAACACATACACAAATGCATGGATACTGCCCTACCCAATAGAAACAGAATCCTCACCTCTGAATAAAGGATGCCGATTCGGCGGTCCCCAGCCATAAAGAAACTGT
>NC_056735.1:1394339467-1394386967 GCF_019279795.1 Protopterus annectens | reverse complement strand
TTCATATATGACAGCCACAGGGGTGTCTGTCAAACAGTTGTGACTGTGCCTCTGCTAGACCAGTTAGTGGGATGTTTTCCATGTCCATGTTACCTGTGATTATGAGTATGACACGTTTGCATTGTAAACCTAAGAGGCCTATAGATGGCATGTGCATAGTAAAGTACTGTTGCAGATGTGTGTTGAACTGCATGTGATATACTGAGAATTAATAACATTCAACTGTACAGTGTTCTGCTGGACAATAAGCACATTGGTGACTGATAACCGTAGTCACATACACATATACCTGTGTTATGTCAGCCAAACCATTGGTAGGTCTGTGAGAATGACATTGTAACATAATAGCTTACTTATGACTGTTGGACATCTTCCAGGTTATCACAGTGATGTCAAACCCTGCTGTTCAATCAACGTACTAATGTGTGGTGCAGCTATATTAATACAGTATCAATACTGATGTCCCCTTTGACACCCATTTACGTGTGCCATTGTCCAAACATACTGCTGTAACAGGTTGAGAAGTATGATTGAGCAGCAAGACAGTAAATACAGTGTGCCATACTAACATAGAACAGAAATGTATACCAGGTATTCCCAGAGCACATGTATGTATGCATATGTTCAGCTGGAAGGCACAAAACTAATCACATGGGTTTCAAGCAGTTGAGCACATCATTTTTTTTAGATTTGATGTAAGAGCATTGGGACATTCTTTTAACAGATGATAGATTATGTGAACTATTAGATCAAAGATGTTTATTTTCTTTTCATAGAGGTAAAACCTTGAGTAGTTATTTCAGTCATTATAAACATTTTTTGCCTCCAACACACTCTGTACAAACTACTATAGATGGTACACAATTGGTGGGATGTTACCCCTGTGGCCATTGTTCTTTCTGTAAATGTATTTGTCAAACAAAGGCGTTTTCAAGTAAAAATACATCTAAGGTTTTTTCTATAAAAATGTTTGGCAACAGTGATTGGGCTATCTATTTGGCAATTTGTTCATGCACAGCCTTCTATGTTGGTCAAACCTCCAGACCTTTAAAACTGCATATTTCAGAACATCTTGCAGTATTAGAAATAAGTATTCAGCTAATGCTTTATATAAGCATACCATTACACATAAGACAGTTACCTTTAATTTTATTGTCATTGATAGAATTTTGTGACATAGATCAATGAAAACTGGTTGGCATAAATTGTTAAATAAAAAAGAAAAATCTTGGACTGTGAAACTGGGAGGATTGTTTTCACCTGGTCTTAATGAACATTTGTAATAATTGTCTAATGGGGTTTAATTATTCGATTATATTTTTGATATATAATTTACTAATCATGTTTTACATTGAAAAAAGGCCATTGGCCCGAAACCGGTCTGTTTCTTGTGTTTTTATACATTAAAAGATGTATGCTCCAGTAGAGTGCTGGTTATTTGTTCTTTTATGTTTTGCTTTTTGAGCTTGAGCACCTGCCATCCTTGCAGAGGTCTTGGTTTGGGAATTTCCTCTTTTATCAGTTTACCATCCATTCCCCATTGCAAAATTACTAGCTTAGCATGTTTTTAATGTAGCATAGGCAATTTATTCCTCAAGGGCAACAGGCACTTTATTTGTAGCTGAAACAATGAAATATAAAATTGTTTGCTAGCAGCAACCTCTTCATTAGTTACAGATCCCTTTAATGTGGAATTATTTAGATGACTTACTTCTGCAGAGATTTTGCATATCTACTGGTATTGGTGAATTGTAATGACTGAAGTTTGAGTGGTCTTTTATGGTTGAAATTTTCTGTAATTGTTAGTGTTGTCATTATTGGTTCATACATTTTGTTTCATTGCTTACTAGAAGACTGTTCAAAACTACAAATTTAAAACACATTCTAACAAGTGGTGCTGTGTTATACAAGGAATATAATTTAATACAATCAAGAAGGTGACTCAAAGAATGCATACATGTATCCTTGCTCACAGGATGCAGGAGATCAAAACAGGGGAAGAGATCAGTCACAATAGAGTCCTCCAGGGTTCGGTGCTGAGACTTTTTCTGTTTGGCATATACATCTCATAATTAAAAGGAAATTCCAAAGGCTTTGGCTGACTAAGTTTGAGATGACTGCAAGCTAGGAGCAGCTATTGAATCCCCAAATGACTTAATCATCATGCAAGAAGGTTTGTCTGAAACAATAACTGGTGCCAGAATCATGAATTGAAACTAAATTCCAAGAAATACATTATCATATCCTTTGGGAAGTCATCTACTCCAGGGAACTGCCAAATTGACAATGTCTTCTGAGAACTGAACCAGTTGTTTGGCATTTGGGAACTTGTGTGTGCAGTGACCTAACTTTTTACCAATATGTGCCAGAGTCATAGAAAGTCTTTCTATATTGCACAGTTTATAAACAAATTGATTGTGATTAGGTCTAGAGATGTTATTGTCCCCCTTTACAAAGCCCTCATTAGGCCAATCATTTTGTATAATGCCCACTTTTGCATGTATCTGTCCAGACCCATGCAACAATTGGAATACCCACAGACATACCTAATTAAAAGAATACAAGTCCTAAACAATAGGTCTTGCATGGACCACCTCAAAGATTTATCACTATACTCAGTATCCTACAGAGTGCTTAGAGGTGACATATCTGGCATACAAGGCATCATCCAACCTAATACAGATGGACCTACTGAACATCAAGTCAAATGGCATCAGAAATACTCAGTCCAGGTATTTAAACTTAATTTTGTGTAGAGATGGATATACATCACAGAGGCTACCACTGTTCTAGAACAGCCTATCCATTCAAGTAAAACAAAGCTCATCCCTGTCTATATTCAAATGCAACTTGGATCTAAGGATGGGTAATAGAAACTGTACTCCAGGATTTCCCCTCATGCCACTAATGAATAGAGGCAGTTCTTAAATGCTGCATCCCTTACATGGGTCTCCTCAAATTATCTATAGTATGATCACATTTATGCTCACTAGGGCTAATATGCAATTAACAGCCATGGGGTAGGTAAGACCAATCAGGAAATGTTAATTCAAGCACCAAAAGGGACATTGGCTAAGCTTAAAATATCCTCCAAGTGAACGCATGTTGTGGTAATAAATATTTTTAAAACATTGCCCTTTTTTAGATCACTAAGCGCCCCTCTCACCCTCCACCCCCCAGTCTTCAACAGCTTCTGGCACCTCTGGTTTTCACAGATTAGATTGTTATGTTTTCAATTGAATTGTACAGGCTATAGGCCACATTACAGATGGGAATTGTTATGAAATGAGTTATTGTGGTGTCATATTCAAATTGCATAAATACCAGGTAGTGTAACAGGGGTGTGTACCCTTTATATCCACTGTAACTATATGGACACAGCAGTACCTGACGTGTATATATAGCCTCCACCAAGGTAGAGTAATCCCCTTTGGTGGACAGCAATAATACACAAATCACATAATAGGTTGCTACATTGGCTGTACAGGGACACATAGGTGCAGGCAACAACTTGGAAGCAAGTCCACCTATATTTGAGCAAGCATGTAAGTTCACAGGGGACTTCCTGTAAGGCTGACTATGACTATAAGTCAGACATATCCACACCACCAGGGACAATTGCAACTGTGTCTCCACATATGTTGTAAGTCTCAGAGGAAATAACTCAATTCACCCTGTACTGGGGGTAAAGAACACCTCCTACACACATGCCGTGGATATAAGCAACCTGCATCACACAGGTTAGGTGGGAACATCGCCACCCTGTCCACCCCAGTTGTACAGGGGGATATGCACATCAACCACACTCCTACCCTCAGCAATGGTGAGCATGTACATATTGCCTACTGATGGCAACAACAGCATATCTCCATGAGGCATAATATCACTATCTACCTTCTACATGAACTCAGTTATGTGCTCACAGCTCCATCACACACCACAGTCAAAGAGAGACCTGCCACCATCCACACACCATCCACATGGAAGATGCTCACTGTCAACCCTCTACACAGAAATGAATGGAGAATAGAGGATTATGCAATCAAGTGTCCAACATTGGGCAGAATAAGATGGCTCAGGAGTGTAATGCAAGTTGCTATAGCCATGATAGTTTGGAGGGTTATGGTGTAGTGTGGATTATTTGTAAGTAATATCTACTGTTGATGTGGATTTTGACAACCATATGAGGTCCTGTGACCTTTTCCCTGTTTATGTCTTCCAGGTAATATGCAGAGTGCTCGCCTACCAGCATTCTCTGTTGGGGAAACTGACATCATCACCCAATATGTGATTGGATATTATGCCCTGTTATTTGGACGGAGAGCAGAAGATGTGCAGGAGAAAACCGTCCTATGGAACAGTGTGGTCCACAGGTAAATGATGCCGGCCTGCACAGCAGAAGTTATGAGCATGTGCAGCATCGGGCCACCAATCTCATCTGCCTTGCCCGTCAATGGGCTGCTGCTGTAGTGAGGGACTGGCTAGCCACAGGTAGGGACCCAGCCATATAGCACCAACTGACACACACCAAGGAGCTCCTTGCCAAACTTGGGGCACACGCCCAATGCACAAGCCATGAAGCTGAGGGAAGTATTGTGGATGTGGGTTGCACACACACACACACTGGACGAGGAGCGTGCAGGTAAGGGCCTAGTGGCGATTAGTACACTAATGTATCAGACATACATGTATTTGTATTGTATCTGCAGCCATGTGTCAGGTCTGATTGGAGTTTTGGATGGGGTTTTCTAATGCACGAGGTGCACATCTATGGTGAGGACAGGACATTGTGTATTACTGAGGTTAGTACTGTAGATGTGCAGACATGCTGCATCCATCCTGTAGCAAGGCCACATGTGAGTCTGCTGACAATAACTCCCTCTCATAACTACCTAGGACCCTCTGGTCTGCATATGGGACAGCAGCCGGAAGCTGGTGAGTATGACATTGTTCTGTTGTTGCCTGGCAATACCCAAGGCATGTGAAGCACATGCAATTTACCATGCACACAACCATCAGTAATAGCTATATTGCCTTATGTAATAGCTATATTGATTTTTGTGCATATTCACTTGTGCTGGGGTTAACTGTATTACATTACAGTGGTCACCACTGGGGCCTATCTGATGTGAATTCAACATTCCTGTAGCATACCTCACAACTTGTCAGTGCCAAGACATCTGGACAGAGGCCAGCAAAATGGGCTGGACAAATGGCCTAAGGTAGGGACATGTGTGATATACATAGTGGTATACAGTAGATATAAATTGTGTACACACCACTCTTAAGATGCAAGGTGTTCCTGTTACATACTAATTAGGACCACAATATGACAGTTCATTCCTTTTCCAGCCTTTAATGTGACCCATAACAGGAACAGTTCACTTGTAAAAACAAGCATCTGGACTCATGTATTGCTCCTACAAGGCTGGCCACCTATGAGGGCAGCAGGCGTCATATCAGTATGATGTTTCAATCAGGTATGATACCTCATGCTGCCATATGTGTCAGTACACTCACTGTGGCCTATTCATCTATAATATCACATACATGGGCATTAAGGCACACAAACTACTTCCGACCACGTATAGGTTGCAAACATATGGATATTCCAATCACATCTGTACAAAGGACTGTACAATGTTTTAACCTGCTGCATGTGAGGCAGATGCAAGGTGGTCACCAGCCGTGTATGGTATACACATCAAAATGGTATAAGCCACACAAAATATAACCCTCACACACACAAACAGTTGCCAGCATTAGAACTCCTGCCTATTTAAGTATTCCTACTATACTGCTATGCAGTTATCAGACAAGCCACAGAGCTTATACACTTCCACCTATTCCAAAGGTACTTCTAAGGTGGATGACATCAACAGGACTACTAAAGTGGAGTGAAGGGAAGTGTAAAGGGTAACACACAGGTCAAACATGGTATAAGCCAGACAGTACATGATTCACACACACTTGCCAGTATTGGGATTAGAGCTCCTGCCTATCCAGGTATTCCTACTATAGTGCTACGTAGTTATCGGACATGCCACAAAGCTTATATACTTCCACCTCTTCCAAAAGTACTTCTAAGTTGGATGACATCAACAAGACTACTACATTGGAGTGAAGGGAAGTGTAAAGGGTAGTATGCAAGTAAAAAATGGTATAAGCCAGACAATACATGATTCACACACACTTGCTAGTATTGGGATTAGAACTCTTGCCTATCTAGGTTTGTCTAGTACAGTGTTATGCAGTTACCACATGTGCTACAGAGCTTACTGAACTTTCACATGACCAAAGCTTCTGATAAATGCACAACTGTGGTAAAGTATTACAGGTGGCAGACAGTCTGCCTTCTGTTCCACCGGTACATCATGCTAGTTCTTTCTGTCTTGCACTTCAACTAGCATTATGGCTTGGCACTTCACTAGGTTATTGTATCAAGAAGTGTGGCACACCTGGGAGCCCTCAGCATTACTCGTTCATCACAGATGTAGCCCCAGTACTTACTAGTTATGTCCACCCCTCCTGGCATGTTTGAAGGGCAGTTATCTGTGCTTTCACCCATTAACCTGGTGCACTTGTCCATTCTGAGGCACTATTGCAACTGCCTCATGCACACAGACAACCCTCGCCTCTAAACTCCAAACACTCAGACCTGTGAGGGTTGCTCATATATCACCCAATGTGGAAATATGCACTCTTCAGCAAAGACTGGACAAGCAGACCAAGAGGATAAGATCAACACCTGCACCACACCACGTGGAACATGTAGCTCATCATGACACCCACTTTGACATCCATGACATACAGTGAAAAGCCACACACCCACCTTCCCAGGGGCACTCAATGGACATTTATCCAAGCAGCACAGACCAGCAAGACAGACACCCACTCAGACACTGTGACATGGCACATGCCAAGGGACACATATTTAACCTGCACAGTGTGCCCCTCAAGCTAAGCTCCTAAGACTACCACCTTGCACAATACAGTGATCATGGGTAACTCAATACTGAGGCACACACATATCCCACTCACTAAGTTGAATATGGAGCAGGTAACAGCCAAATATCTATTACATGCCAGCATCCAACACATGTCACAGCCATTCATGGCACTCCACAACAACGGCGAGTATCACTCTGTATCCATGTGCGTGTGAATGACTTGGGACACACCTCCCTGGACTACAAGACAAGAGACATGGTTGAAGTCTCTGATTATGTGGTTCAGGCAGGTGCGATAGTATCCCTGAGTGTGTACCGCTGTCACCCGGAATGGTGCTGCGGTACTATCAACAGATGATTGACTGCAACATTGGCTTACATGTTATCTGTCATTCTCAGGGGATCCAGTACCTCTCTGCTTGGGATGACATGATTGACAGAACCCAATGACTTTCCACAGATGTCCTACATCTGTCACCACTGGGTTTCCAGGTACTGGCTAAGTGTCTTGTCACCCCTATGATGCCTTATTAGGCAGTGTTCCTAATGTTATTACCACCATAACAGCTACACATGTGAGCAATCTGAGGATCACACTGCTCAACAGTAGACATCTGTCAGGATGCAGTCACTCATAGCAGTCGTTGGAGTGGAGGATACATGTCTGCTGTAATGGAGAGGTGGTTTACAGCAGCAGACAGCAGACCTGCATTTTCAGGCTATGATGCATTCCACAGCTATCAGTGCCCAAACATGGACTACACCACACCTCCACAGGTGGTGCTGTCTCCATATTCATTATGGCTAGGAACACTTCCAGACTATTATCCCATCATAATGCATTGGAGATACTTCCGGTACAACTGCCTTGTGGTAATAGTGCAATCCAGACCATAGCCTGCTATGGGTCCACATCTATGTCCTTAGACTGTCAATGCACATTCCTCAACACCCTGCCATCTATTATGGTCCAACACAACACTGACATAGTATGAGTCTTCAACTACCCCTCCATCACCTGGAGAAAATAGCCAAGTGCCAGTACAGTGGCCCAACACTTCTGGGATTCATCATTTCCATTGCTCTGGACCAGCTCATACTGACTCCGGAAGAGGATGCAACAACCTTGACCTGTGTTGACTACTTAAATATGGGACTGTTGCTCATCCACAGATGTCAATCCCTGCATGGTGAGATCCACACAGGCTGTAATCAACATGGAACTCAACATGTCAGCCACACCCCCCCACACACACACACAAAGGTAACCACCTTGCAAAACCTCTCCAAAGCTGACTTTGCAGCCATGAAAACATGGGTGGATGTCTTCACTGCACCCATGACAATGGAAAATAGCTGCATGACTGTGGAATCATACACATAGGCACTGTATAAACAGGTACATGAATGCATGGCACTAGCCAGAGCCAACAGAACCCAGACACCGTCCTCCAAACACTGGGAGACAATGTGATGTCCCCTGCCATTACTAAAGTGTATATCAGAAGGAGGAC
Organism: Protopterus annectens; assembly: GCF_019279795.1. Classification (NCBI taxonomy): domain Eukaryota; kingdom Metazoa; phylum Chordata; order Ceratodontiformes; family Protopteridae; genus Protopterus; species Protopterus annectens. Next base: position 1,394,378,503 of record NC_056735.1, on the reverse strand, counting down.
ACTGTTGCAGAGAAAAGTGGTGCCCCATGACTGTTGAATTCCCTTGTTAGCCATAAACACAACTTTGGATCCCTCATGGAATTCCCTACAGGCATCTATGATGGCAGACATGCAGCAGACACTGACGGCAGTCACAACAGTCTTTGATAGTTACATCAACAACCTCCACAGCATTAAACACAAGTGTTGTGAGTTACTATACAATATTAATACCTATCCTGAGACAACAGATATTGGCCACAGACCTGGCAACACATTCAGTGCCAGCTTTACCCCTCTCACCCCCACAAGTGAAGTGCTGAGTGAATGTGTTCTCACATGCTGTATCCTATTTCCATTCTAGGTGTCTGTGTGTCTCCAGGATGTGACCCTGCAGCAAGACCATGGAGTATGGTAGTGTGGTAACACATCCACCATGTCATAGGCAGGGTACAGTATGTGCATGGAAATCCCCGGTCTGTAACACAGTGATTGCATATGCCTCACAGATTATAGGGCTGAGGGTTGTACATAGGTATATGTTGATTTACAACATCTGTTGTAGAATGGAGAATGGTACATGTTGTGGTTTGGAAACAACTCTGATTGCTAATAACCACAGCCACCGAGGATATTCATCAACTAAACACACTGAGATTACTACACACACATACACACACACACACACACACACACACACACACACACACACACACACACACACACACACACACACACATTTGCCAGTACTGAGATCCATACGTTCATTGCTTCATAGGTGTGCAGTAGGTGAATGGGTCTGAAGGCTCTACAAGGCAAGCCCAAGGGAATATCCTGGCATCAGGCCACATGAAAATAGTCCTCAGTGTGGCTTGGGAGTAGAGTCACTGGAGTGGTCCCCAGGGGTGGGTATTGTATTCCCCATCCACTTATCCAGATTTCTATTATGGGTGGACAGTGTCTGGGTTATGCACATGTCCCACATGCATGTTCTTTGAAGTGTGGAAGTGTGCTTGAGTTTTCTGGGGCATGTTTTGGGGACAGATTGGTATCTTCAGAAGTAGCATTCCTGACCTCCTTTGGTGAGGCCTGGCTATGTAACTGGGGTAGTGATTGCACCTACATAGACAGTACGATACAGGGATTCATTGGAGTTATTGCCATCTGTCCATACAGGGCATGTGTATAAGGCATGGTATTCCCTTTATGGGGTACATTTGCAGACACTACAGTTGTTGCAGGGGTCCAATGGGGAACATGGCAAAAGGGCAACTGAACACATTGATTGGACTACTGAGGGGATGGAACAGGGTGCCATGTCCTTTTCCTTGCTGGATAACACACACTCAGTCAGGAGATGTAACACATCAAAGTACTTTCTGATGTCAGTGGCACTGTTGTGGTCAACAGGTATGTAGTCTACTGCAATCACACTGTGGGTACTATCTCTGAGGCAATTTGCAGGAGAACTACTGATACAGTGGTTGCTGCCTAGCCAAGTGTGTTTGTGTATGATTCGTGGGTGGAGAGTGGTCTCTGAGTATTAGATGGGTTGCCCATATTGTTAACTAATCCATACTGTCACATAGTCATTGCACATGGCACTAGACATTTAGGGCTGTGGATTGTCTACAACAACCTCTACAGTGTTTGACAACTATTGGCCTTGTAATATGTACATTGGGACATATACTAGGTTCTCAATATAATAATTTAGCAAAACCCAGCCCCCCCCCCCTGGATCCTGTTATTACACAATCACACCAACACCCACACAGGATACTGATCTCACACACACACACACACACACACACACACACACACACACACACACACACACACACACACACACACACACCAGTACTTAGTTTCAAATCCCTGCCAAGCTATGTATTGCTACTACAGTGTTATGCATTTATTGCACCCACCACGGAGCTTATAGGATGGATGTTGTCCCAAGGTACTTATAAGGTGAGGAACATCACCAGCCCTTGTAAATACTGGCGTTGAGTGATGTAGCGGGTGAAAGATTTCACAAAATATTTTACCCTACACGCACATTTGCATTTCCCAGGAGTGAGGTTCAAACCTCTAATTATGTTTTTCAGACCATTATGTTACGCATTTACCACACACACCACTGACCTTATATGGGTAAGGGTTGCCAACAGGTACTTCTAAGGTGAATTATATCTGCAGGATTGCTAAAGTTAGGCACTGAGAAGTGTATTGGGTGTAAATGGGGCCAAAATCTTTAAGGTACGAACACATGTATGTAGATATACACACACAAGCACTTGCCTGGAATGAGATTCAAACTCCTACCCATGTAGTTATTGCTATTATATTGTCCCGCTTTTATCACATGCGCCACAGAGATAATAGATACCTCTAAGGTGAGTGACATCAGCAGCAGTGCTAACGGAAGAGTAAGGCAAGTGTAGTAAGTGTGAATGACCACAAACTTAGGTCTCTACAAAGACACACACACACACACTCTCATTTTCACAGTTGCCAGGACCAGGATTAAAACTCCTACCTAACTAGTTTGCTACACTACAGTATTATGCAGTTATCGCAAGCACCACAGAGCTTATATGTAGGAGAGTTGTCCAAAGGTATCTTTGAAGGTGAGTGACATCAGCAGCAGTGCTTAAGGAGGGGTAAGGGAAGTGTGAATGACCACAAAATCAGGTCTCGACAAAGACACACAAACTCTCTCTCTCTCACACAAACACACACATTTTCACAGTTGTCAGAACCAGAATTAGAACTTCTACCAAACTAGTTTGTTACATTATAGCATTACACAGTTATCACACGTGCCACAGAGCTTATATGCGGGAAAACTGTCCAAAGGGATCTTTGAAGGTGAGTGACATCAGCAGCAGTGCTAAAGGAGGGATAAGGGAAGTTTTGTGAGTGTGAATGGCCTCAACCACATTCATCTAGAAACACACACACACACACACTCACACACAACTTTACATTTGACAGGATTGAGATTACAACTGCTACATGGATACTTATTTGTACTGTAATGTTAAACAGTTATCACAAGCACCACTGAGACTATAGGTCTGAGGGCTAACCAAAGGAATTTCTACAATGAATGACATCAGCACATCATGTGATATAGGCCAATGGGATGTGTACTGGTTGGGAAAGGCCTCATAATGGGATTCTCTCTGTCGCTGTCTGTCTTTCTCTTCCCACATCTCTGTGTGTGTATGTTTGACATATTATATTATGTTGGCCTTAGATATGTGTGAGTATTCCTATCCAATGTGTGTGTGTGTGAAGTATCAATGGTGTATAATTTTGTATGTGTGCACAGACAGCTGCGAATAACCGATATCTGTAGTCCACTGTGTTGTGAGACATGGGCTTAATTTCTCTAAGTGTAGGAGCATGCCCAGTATGACCTTCTATATTGAGTGTGTGCATCCATTCCAGGGAGGGTTGGACTCCAGTTCAAAATTTTGTGTGCTACAGCTACACCTAGCAAACAGTTTCTGCAGGATATCTGTAGATAGATTGCCAATATGGATACACAATGGGCGTAACATACGGGGGGTACTGTAACTATTGCTGTCTGTGTTGCTTGTGTGACATGGTTGGTTGTAGCATAGATTTTCTGATATATGTACTGTTTTACTCTGTGATGTATCATGTCATCAACTACTGACAGTTATCATTCTTTGTTCACAGTTATTTACCAGGGAAATACAAGATGAATGAAGCTGAGACCAATATTCTGAGGCATATAGACTACACATTCTGGCACACACCTGCCACTGTGGAGGGGTAGCTACAGACAATAGACTCCTGGTTCTGTGTAAATGGTCCAGCACCTTGTTAGTATGCTGGCTGGGGATCCCTCCTTGTGCTTTTCTCAACATCACGGAATGGCCATATCCTGCTGGGCCCATACCTCTCAGCTGTACAGATAAACCCAGGTTATCCAGAAGCAGGACTCATATATCTGGTCAGTTTACCTTCACATTGTGGTTTGCAAGCAGTTTTGTGGCTATTCATTCATGGGTTTGCAGTCAGGGAGTAGTATAGGTGGACATTAGAGTTTCAGACTTCACACACTACATGACATCCCTGCTTCTACACTCCCCCCTGTTATTCTCTCCTCTTCCTAACATTACGTAAGCAATATCTCAGCAGTATCCCTATAGTTGGGTCTTTATCCCAGCAGTATTTATGGCCTGGTCCACAGTCCCTGCAGTAGGATATGGGGAGGCATGCTTCTGGCATTTGTCAACATGGCCTTGCATTTGTTTTCTGTTTACTGTGTTAGGTTGTTAGTTGGGACCCCCTGACATTCCGTGCATTGACACTATGGGTGAGGCATGGGCATTTGCCAGAGGACTGTAGGCCATTTGAGAGTGTAGCAGGCCAGTGTATTCTGTCAGTCATTTGTTCCCAGGCTGCAAGCCAGTGTGAATTACCCTGGGGTGACAGTGGTGAGTGGTTGAGGTGTTCCTGTCAACCTTTCCTATCCATACTGATCCACAGGTCTGGATGTGGTCAGGTTGCTGCTTACAGCTAGGGACACACCTGGACTGAACACCTATTCAGCATGCAGCACCCTGTATGTATTCCCATACAGAGATGGGTTCATGTTGCACCCATTCCCTACAGCAAGGATATGACCTGTGATAAACACTGTGACTGATGGTGGGGTGAGCTGGGTGCATGCGTGATATGGAAGTTACTTGCACCTGACTCACAAATATACCTGGGACAGTCCCCTTATGCTGGCTTGTGTGTGGACATGGGCAGCCTATTATCACTTTCTAACTGTGCCGTTTGTGGTCTGCCAGTGATTGGCCAGACTACCAGTATTCCATACTAGAGGGACAACTAATGTGATGCTAACCTCTGTGTATAATTCCAAACTTGTGTGCAGTTGACAGTTATTTTATATGCACTCTGTGTAGGTTACTTCCACCTGTGTACTGTTTCTATATATGGGCTCCCATTCATGGCGTGTCCAGCTTTCTGACGGTGACATATACTGACATCTGGACAGTGAGTATGTACAACTGCTGACATGGCTGTAGCTGAGAAGCAGTGTGGTTGGCACTGCTGTTGTTGGAACATGGCCCTGTCATCCACTGTACTGTGCCTAGGCCACTGAGACACAACCATCCACACCCACATGCTGACCACTTCCAAGCAATATTAAACACACAACAAACTTACCACACTGACCCCTGCATATTGTACACATGCAACAATGTAGATTGGGACAGCTCTGGCAATCTGTGCTCCAGTGATATTACTCCTCAAACTTACATGTTACTGAATTTCTATGTGGGCTTGTGGGAGGGGTGTACACCTGCAGACTTTAAACATTTGCAATGACTGTACTGGTATTTTGGTTACTCTGTTGGCTTCCATTTTATATTCCATTGTGACCTAACTTGCAGATAGGAGGCATATCAGTAGAGTACACATGTTAGATCTTAATGGCATAAATTTCATTTTCAGACTTCTTACCTTTCAGAACTAGAATGCAACTGCTAGACCTGTTGTAGTATGTCTGTGTAGGTCTGGTGGGGGGCTGTTCACCACTGCCATCATTTAGGGGCCTTAGCCCAGCTTTTCTTTATGGTCATCTACACCTGTTCTGCTGGGCGAGGCTGGTGGTGGGTATGTGACCCTCATTGGCATCCATGTATGTGACCTATTGACACCCACATTTATTTGGGCCATCACATGTACTGCAGTGGGGGTTGTCACCTTGTGCAGTGCTGCCTAATATGTTGATACCAGTATTTGTTATGAATTTCCTGCTGTCCCATATAGCTGTCTGCTGCTATCCCATTCAGCCACCCAATTCCCTTGCATACTTGCACCCGTATCATACATGCAAGTATGAGAACATACTACTCCATTCAGTAATTGATAGGAAGACTGACTTACCTTGTTGCCGGGCCAGTATTAAGGACAGTGCTGGGGGGCTGACTATGTCGAATGCACATAGTACACTCCCTATACATGGTAAAGCTCAGGTAGTGTCATGTTTGGCATCCCTTTTATTGTATGTGCAAGTTGGAGAGAGGTATTAGTCCCTGGGTCCCTACAGTGTCAGTGTGTGTGCTATGCATTGCCTCTTTGCCAAGGCATGGGCATACTGTGCACACCTCCTTCTGCCTACAGGATGTTCCTGCTCCGAGTCCATCTGTGCCTGTGCTGGCCTTGGCAACGGTGGGGAGCTGTGTGGCCCAGCCCCATGGTATTCCTGCTGCAGCTATTTCCACAGGATCATATTGTGTAGCAGGGCATATACTATGAACATTTGTGTACATGTAGCTGGAGAGTACTGCAAGGCTCCACTGGATATGTCAAGGCAGTGGAACCGTAACTTGAACATGCCAAACACACTCTCTACAATGATCCTGGTTTGTGCGTGTGCCTCATTATGGTGTTCTTGTTCAGGTGTGTGTACATTTCTGATGGGTGTCATCAGCCATGGCTCCAGTGCATAGCCAGCATCCCCCACTAGATAGCCATATGGGATGTCCCCCCTGGCAAATGCCTGATACATCTGTGAGCAATGCCAGATGTGGGAGTCATGATAGCTTCCAGGGCTGCCAGCACACACATTCATGATAATGCCCTGGGCATCAGACACAACCTGGCAGTTGATGGAGGGGAAGCCCTTGCTGTTTATGTAGACCCTACCCCACTCACCAAGTGGTGCTTTGATGTGGATGTGCGTGCAGTCTATAGCACCAACTACCTCAGGGTATTCTACTATTTGGTGGAAGAGACGCATACGTCTGGTCAATGCCTCATGGGCAGTGGGGAAATATATGTGCTAACTGGCATGTTGTGTCATGGCATCCAGGAACTGGTGGAGTACCCTGGATGCTGATGCCTGTGAGACCCCCATGATATCCCCAGTTGGTCTTTGGAAGGTACCTGTGGTTATTATTCTTAAGCCTACACATACCTTGGTATCTATTGAGATGGATTCCCCTCTATTAGTTCTGTGTGTGAGGTGTGGTTGGCACAGCTCAACAATTTGCTGTAGAATGTCCCTGTCCACCCTATAGTGCTCTACTACCTCCACTCATGTAGGCCCTGGTAGGTTACCTGGGTCTGTACACTTTCCTCCTCCTCACTGTGGGTCGATTGTCACCATTCTCCTTCTCAACACCCTCAGTCTCTAGCACATACTGATGGAGTAAAGCAGCAGCAGCCTCTAACATTTTTAGTTAGTTTTGCCAGTTAAAAATCCCCCCGTCTTTGTACATCAGTGGTGTAGAGTTTGTGGGGAAAACAGTCTGTAGGGTGTTTGTATAGTTTATAATAGTGTGCTAGGCTGCTGCATGTGTAATTGGCTGATTCTGATACATTCCACCTGCCAGCTCTGCTAGTTCTCCTTGATTCCCTTCCTACTGCTGTTTCCCCAAAAAACAGTCTGAAAGGTGTTTGCATAGTTTATAGTAGTGTGCTGGGCTGCTGCATGTGTATTTCCCTGATTCTAATACATTCTACCTGCCAACTATGCTAGTTCTCCTTGATTGCCTTCTTACCGCTGTTTCCCCTTCCCAGTTCATCCCTATTTAAGCCCCAAGGCTCGCCGTGCATGCCCAGTGCTCAAATGTAAATAGTGCTGTCATTTCCATTTTTTTTTTTGTTTAAAACCCGGTGCACGGCACACACACCCATTTAGGCTATGTACACACTCCTAAAGCACATCTGACACATCCCTTTCCTTAGCTGTGCTTAGCTAAGGGCAAACGCAGGCCACAGAGCTTCAATGAGCTTACAGTAAGCATGACACACCCCCTTATGAATTCATTCAGCTCTTACACTTGCACTGTTGTATTGCTGCACCTACACGGTCAGTTACAAGCTGACACTTTGAAGAAATCTGTGATTCAGTATAACTCCCCTCATTTGCATACCCCAGTGTGTATTTCTTTAGTTACTGCACTAACACCGACCCTTTCCCCTTGACAACCAGTGGTCCCTGGTATTGTTTACATTTTGCATGCCATTGACTATAATGGCAAAATGCAGATTTAACTTAAAATTGAGCTTTCCTATATATTTTTTTATTTTTATTTTCAGCACAATCCCGTTTGCGCGCCATTGCCCTATGCTTAAACGTACGAGATTGTCCAAAAAAAGTTTAATTTTCATAATAATTAATCACTTTTTAATGCCAGTGGCCTTATATTTGGCCATTGGCATGTCTAATGTACATAATACATGCTTTTCTGTGAGCTGGCATGCCTCTGTTTTGTCAGTTGCAGAGAAGTACTCAGTTATTTTCTGAATACATTTCTGCACTGACATTGTTCTAGCACGGAGACCTGGCAGCTTGGTGGATCACAAAATCACCTCATTTGCATTGTTTTCACCAGCAAATGAGGTAATTTGCCGGTTTTCGGTGCTAGAACAGTGTAGGGCCGCTCGTGCATGTAAAAACGTCACTTTCCTGGATCGTTCGGCAGCCATATTTTGTGCAGGTGCTCCTACACTGTTCCTGTATGGAAAATACGGCTTGCTGAATCCTGGGGCAAGTCTTCACATTCGTATAATCTCTATCATTGTCACAGTTATCATATAAAAAAAGATCCATTCCCACCTTTTCTACTACTTACCATGCTTTCTGCATATCATAATATCCTTACCCATTCTTTTAAAACTATTTTGACGCCTTACCCCCATGTTATCAGTACTAGACATTGGCCCATGTATTTCTCTTTTCCCCGGCATCTAAGGACATTTTATTTATTAATTTATTTATTGATCTGACATTTGTTTACTAGGGTGGTCTGACTGGGTCTACAGAACCTATTTTCAGCAGAGTCCTAGGGAGAAAAGCTCCACATACAGTACAATAAAAATACAGTAAAAATCCAATACAGTACAAATCACATTAGGAATACTATACAAAACTAAGTTGAAAGAACAAAATATGTCACAAGATGTTGCAATATATACTACACAGCTAGACGATTCTATAGAGTTAAAACATTATAGACAACAATAGTCGCTCTCACCATACATGATGTAATGTCCAAAATATAGTATGTAGGTAGTGCTGTGCGTGACATTGACTGCTACAGTACATGTAAAAAAAAGGAGATGAGAAGAATGTAAGAGTCACAGATTATTAGATACAAGTTGGCTAAGAAATTACATATTTTATATGACTACACTGTTTTTACCTAGTGGGTTTACTTTGAATTACCTGTTTGAAAAAGGAGAGATACATCCAGTGTGATTTTTCTTATCTATCAGTTCCCAGGCAGAAGGTTAATATGTGAAATACAAAAAAAAAATGTTTTTCTGGATTTGATTGAAACATTTTGTTAAATATTTTGTTTGAAAAAAAAAAGAAGAATGTCATTCTTGGCCAGAAATTGTGATCCAACACCCATTTTGTTGAATTGCAGGACACTACATGCTTCTGCTCACCCATGATGCATAGCAAGAGAACAGTGCACGCTTTGGTAGACTTCTCCACCCCACCCCACCCCCAACCAAGTCCCTCTGCAGGAAGTTACACTTCTGGTGCTTTTCACAGTTTGTACTTCTGCACTGGACTCCTCAGCCACTAACTAAAAAGTCTTCCTAACTAGCTGTCTTCCAGGACACTGGTCAGACAAGGGCTGTTTGGGAAACAGTCAAGGTCAAAAGCACAATGAGAGGGAGACAGCTCTCTAAATCCCTTTTCTTAATGTATTATCATCTCACTTCCAAGCTTTTAAAACTTTTGAATTATCTCTTAGAATAAGAAAATGTTCCATACTTTTCAATTCGGCTGCGTAACTCCACCAGCTGTGACTCTCTTTGGCCATTTCATTGTTCATTTGCTACTTAACCAGAATTATTTTTGTACCCAATCCCCCAAATAAAACCACATATTTTCCTGTGTTTGGGAATTATGTTATCTGCTTTTCTTTTCTGTTTTATTTCTTCCAGTAAATTTCCTCACACTTCATCCAAGCCAAAATAAATTGTTCATTATCCCTTTGTAACAACTAGCTTTCCATTCGCTATGCAATTATCTTTAATATTCTATTTCTTAAAAAAATAAAGACCTCCTTCATGTTACCATTACTTATTTTTATTTATTTTACAATTTGATAACCAGGCAAGTGAGCCGGTCTACTGATCCTTTTCAGTCACAACCTAAGTACAAAGGTACAGAAGTTTCTTACGTATTTAGTAAACATTTGTACAGTGCATACAGAACATTATGCGCATGCACATTTACACAGAAATAGAGAGAAATACACATTGGTAGCTATATACAGCAGTGTATTTAAATATGATTAGAAATATTATTTACAAGTCAGTAGAATAGGAGTATGATTTTAATGCTTGGAAAACTTAAATTATGGAGTGACAATTAGTGTCACAAAGCAAGTGCAGATGGATTCATTTTGCAGGAATTGTCTCCAATGCTTTTTTTTTTTTAATATTGGTAGAGTTTCAGAATTTTTATGTCAGTAGAAAAGAGCTCCACACAGCAGCTCCAATTCTAGAGAATGCTTTCTTGCCAGTTGCAAGTTTGAATCTAGGTTGGAGAGGGTGATAGAATCTTCTCAGCTGTTTCTAAGGGAGTAATTTAGATTCCTCATTTGGAGCACTCTTTTGACTGATGGGCAATAGCCTTGTGTTAGGATTTTAAAGATCAGATTACTTAGTCAAAAAGTTGGTTATGGGTAGCCAATCTGCTTTTTTGTGTAGGATGCAATGGTGGCAATTTAGATTGGCAAATAAGGCAGATATAATATTTTGTTTATACTAGATTTGTCTGATGGCAGGAGCTAATTATCCTATTTTGTCTTCCATTTTACGAATTTAAGATTATATCTCCTATCTGTCTCTCCCAATCCCCTCCACCTTTGTCAGCCCGTACCATGTGCTCCTGAATGCCTCCATGGGTTCTCTCTTTACCACCCATTCTGGTAGCCTATTCCATGTGTTCACAAGTTGTTTCTTCACACAGTAGTACTTTCACATATCCACTGTGTACCTAGTTCCTATTATCATCAGCCTGTATCCCCTCCTCCCTCACCCTCCATATCCTTCATATACAGGATGACTGTTTCACACGTATCAGACTTTGCTTGTATGCCCATATCATGCTCCACTCCCTTCTGGTCACTAATGAGAAGAATCATAGAAATTTGAATCATTGGTCATACCCTTTCTCCTCCAGCTCCCTCGCCATTTTTGGTAGCTTTTGTCTGGATTCTTTTCTGTAGCCTGATGTTTCTCTGCCTATATGCCCCCAGAAGTCTATGCCTTACTCAAGATTTGTCCAGATGCAAGCTCAGTAGACAGTGAACATTACTGATTTATTTTTGGAGCCTATACCCAAGAAGCTATATCCTATCATTCTGTTTATTGCTTCCACTGCACTCAGAATGCTCATGGTGGTCCTGCCTGGGTATGTTCAAAACATGTATTTTTCCTGCTCAGGTGATATCACTTCCAACACTCAAGATGATACTTTGCAACACAGGTGTTGTGTCCCAAGTGCAGTATTTTGTGGTTGTCTTCACCAAACATTAGCTGTCATTTTTCTGCCCACTTAAATAGCTTAAGTCTCTTACTTCATCCCCCTTTGCTGCACTTTGTTCCATCTGCAAAGAGGCCGATCATGTTCTCTTTTCCCTTATAACTATGTGAAATTTATTCATTGAAGAGTACCATACAGAGATCCACCCCCTGTAGTCCTCTAAGTATCAGGTCCCTTAATTCTAGCAGTGCACCTCTCACCAAAATCCTTTCAGCTGAATATGGCTTTATTGCTTTTTGTGGGTTTCCTTTATACTGTTATATAATTAATGGCATTTCCTCTGGTGTAACTTGATATGTCGTAGTGAGCAGTATTTTATAAAGTACCTGAAAAAACAAATGTTTTAATATTACATCAGCACATAGGTTTATTTATTTATTTATTTTTATTTTACATTTGTTAACCGGGATAATCCGACTGGATATATGTCCATTTTCAGCGGAGGCCTGGGGAGAAAAGCTCCTTACAATAGAAACATAACAATACAAAGCAAGCAAGGTATCAATTAGTAACAATACATAGTATGATTTTGTGATATAATATTTACAGTAAGATAGAGAGGTTACAACAGGGCATCAGAGCATAAATTTTTTTTTTTTTTTTTTTTTTTTAGGGTTAGAAGTTGTCATTTCTAAGAGTGTCAAATTTCGTATAAGGAGAATCAAGGAGTGTGGATGTTGTATTAACTAGAAGGAGACATTTACGAATTTAATTGTGAAGAGAGAGGATTACCCAGGCTTGATACAATAACAGGTCCAATTTGACCCCAGATATTGTTTGAGCTTGGTTTTGAAATGACTTATAGAAGGAAGTGAGGTAATCTCAGAAGGTAAAAGATTCCATGTTCTGGCTACGGAGTTGGCAAGGGAGAGTCACCGGCTTGGTTATTAGTTTTGTGGGTCTGAATGAGGACTCTGTTGGAAGAGCGCAGAGGTCTTGGGTTGTTATACAGGGTGATTAGGTTTGTGAGTGCAGGGGTATTTTCAGGGTGATATATGATTTTATGGGCCATGATCAGTTGATTATATAGCAGTAGACTAGGTAATTGGAGCCAGCCGAGTTGGGATAGGTTGATGCAATGATGTGTCCTGAAGGGGAGCCCTGTAGCAAATCTGGCGATGTGATTGTAACAGGTAGCAATCTTGTTTAGGATTGTCTTACTAATATTAAGAAGAAGAGGGGATGTGTACAGGAGAGTAGAGAGAAGGTGAGATCGAGCAATAGCTACTTTGGCTTGGGGAGTCAAGAACCTTTTTATTCTATATAGTGATCCTAGTTTTTTGTTGATGGTTTTGATCATTTGGTTTACATGTAGGTCAAACTTTAAGTGGTTGTCGATGGTAACACCTAGGGGTTTAGTAGATATGTCAGTAGAGATAACTGTCCCATCCTTTGATTTAATTGTGATGTTTATGGTGCAGGACCTTTGTGTTGGGAGGAATATTAACATTTTAGTCTTTCTGGGATTTAATATCAGATGGCAGTTAGATAGCCAGTTTTCTATTGTGTTAAAGGTAGTCTGGGTAGTTAGCTGCAGCTCTGTGGGGGATGTAGCTGAGCAAATTAGTGTAGAGTCATCTGCATATTGGATACAGTTGACTTTAGGTATGGCAGTGTGCAAATCATTGATGAAGATGGAGAATAACAGAGGGCCTAATATAGAGCCTTGTGGAACTCCCAGGGTGTTAGGTAATAGGGTGGAGAGTTTAGACTGCCATCATACAGCTTGTTGTCTGCCACTTACGTAGGAATCAAACCATTGCAGTGATTTGGGATCTAGACAGAATGACTGTAGGGTGTGGATTAATAGTTTGTGATCCACCATATCAAAAGCTTTGGACAGGTCCAAGAATAAAGCTGAAGAGATATGGTTATTGTTACGATGAGTATTTATGGAGTTACTAAAGACTGATAGGGCAGTTGTGGTACTGTGGTGGGGTCTAAAGCCATGTTGGGTGTTTGCCAAGAGATGGTTATTTATTAGGTGGTTCATAAATTGTTTTTGAACACATTTTTCCATTATTTTGGCCAGAGGGGAGAGTATGGCTATAGGCCTGTAGTTGGAGAGTTCAGTAGAACTACCCCCTTTATGGAGAGGGATGACATAGGATCGGTTGACAACTAATAGTACCATAAGAATATCTCTGTAAAGGTATAATAGACTGGTTCTGGATTCAGAAACAGACAAAATCATAAGTTTGCATTGGCAACAAAATGTGTGTGATGTAGGCTTCTTTACAGTTTGGATCACTCAAAGGATTAAGTGTAGTCCATACATCCCTTGCACTACTGACTGTCCACACTTCCCTTGCACTGCTGGCTGTCTACACATCCTTTGCACTGCTAACTGTCCACACATCCCTTGCACATCCCTTGCACTGCTGATTGTCCACACATCCCTTGCATTGCTGACTGTCTACACATCCCTTGCATTGCTAACTGTCCACAGATCCCTTGCACTGCTGACTGTCCACACATCCCTTGCATTGCTGACTGTCTACACATCCCTTGCATTGCTAACTGTCCACACATCCCTTGCACTGCTAACTGTCCGCACATCCTTTGCATTGCTGACTGTGTACACATCCCTTGCATTGCTAACTGTCCACATATCCTTTGCACTGCTATCCACACATCCTTTGCACTGCTAACTGTCCACACATCCCTTGCACTGCTGACTGGTTCTTTTGGGTTTGATCTGACACTTTCATCTGCCTGTTTTCAGATTTCCTTACGATAGTATTTGGTGTTCCAGTGGATGAATGAAACTTCCATGAAACCTCCTCAGCACATGCTAGAGATAACAGCAAGGCTCCTGAATTATTTTTTTTCTGGTCTACAGTCCTGTTACCTGTGTTGCAGGTGAATGGCCACATCTTTATATTTGATTTATAAAACGGGGAGGAAACACCTGATCACAATGCAGTTTGAGGAAAGTCATAGAAAAAAAAATCACACTGGATGCAACTTTCATTTTCAGACAGCTAATTTGAAGAAAACCCACTGGGAAGAAAACATTGCAATCACACAGTAAAAATGCTTAAATGTAGTAATCAAGTAATCAAGATATCCCAAGCTGCTGTCATGCATTTTCATTTCTCCTTATTCATAGGGTATTTTTCCCATAAAAGCTACATCAGCACAACTGCATGTTTAAAGGCTTGACTACACTTTATTATTTTTTTTCTACTGTACTGTTTTCATCTACTGGTAGAAAATGAAAAATGCTAAACATCTGTTACTAAATGTAGACAAGTCACGATCACCACCTCTATTAAACTTTAGATAGCAGGTAGCCACCCCCCGAAAAAAAAGAAAAGCCATGCAGCAATATTTTTGAAAGCCCAGCTTTGAAGCAGTGTACAAAAAATAAACACTAAAAGAAGACGAGGAAGCTTTGTGTTGCATCTGATTACTCCTGCCTCTCAGTTCCTAAATTAGATAGTGCTCATAGTACTGAAGGACCAAACTAATAAGCGAAATATGACATTTAGTAGAAATTAAACTTATGTTGTTAAGTTACCACTTCTTTCACAAAGCCAACTTGGCAAAAGGTATGCTGTAGTGCTAGCTATGTAGAATAATTTGCGTTGTCCGACCCCAACAAAATAAATATGATTTAAATAGTATTAAATACAAAAAACTGAACACTTTCTCAGAGTTTGCTGGCCTTCTGTAGCAATTCCGGCTCTATTTGATGAAAAATTGACAGTCTGTATATGAAGTTAAAAAATCATAAATCATCCTTCTTGTCATGGGGACCGAAAAAGTTGGTACCACAAAAAAATCACCATACCTAGCAGAAAATGTTAACCCTCGGCTAGTAGCACATAGCGCTGTCTACCTGCTGGATGTGTATCTGCTTTCTGCCAAAAAAGGTATTGTTCCTCATGAGCTGTTAAGAAATCATGCGGTTATTTCAAACCAGATCAGATTATCAGTACTTGTGAGGCAGTAATGGCCAGGCCACACCCAGGAAATGTCTGCTGAGCTTTGTACAGATGTGCTCAACTCACACAATGTGGTGAATTTACATTCTAGCCCCACAATGCAAATCATAAAACAGACCACCTGGCCTACTGGTATATTTATTGAAGAAATTCAAGGATCATGAGATATTCTTAAAAAGAAAAAAGCCAGTTCAGCAGGTAAAAGGTATTTATTTATATATATATATATATATATATATATATATATATATATATATATATATATATATATAATATGCTTCTAAAGCTCTAAGTTTCAAAACTTCGAACTTCAAATGGCCGAAACCAGAAGATCAAGGTTCTGAAACTTCGAAAACGTAAAAAAAAAAGCCAAAAAAAATGTTTTTATATTTTGCATCCCCTACACCCCCCTAAATAAATATACCAACTCTGAGATTGCACTACAGTGAGGAAAATGGTAAATATCCCATTCTGCACTGTTCGGCGATCTCCATTTAAAATGGTCGTAGTTTCAAAACTTCGATCTTATGGTCTTGGCCATTTAAAGTTTGAAGTTTTGAAACTTCGAGCTTTTGAAGGGGATCTGTATACATTGAAAGTGACTAATATGAATTATCTTTCTCTGACAAAAGAAGAGATTAGGTATTGATCAACTAAACTTTTCTTTAAGACTATAGGGAATCCATACCATTCAGACTGTGTCATTTCTTTATAATTTGATTGAGGACTAGATTCTTGACCTGTCAGTGGAAATGACAGTAGCAAATACTAAGAGAAAAAAATTCCCTGAAGATAGAGATGATAGTAGATCTTATTTATTTTAATTTATTACCCAGGGTAGATAGATCACTGATCCATGTGGAACTTTTACAGTTTCAGCCTGGGAACACTGTAAGGTTAACTGATTTTTGTTTTTTTGAGTAACATAGTAGACAAATGGAGGGCGAAGGAATCAAACCCTAGACTATAGCTAGCATCTCATTAACAGCTCATAACCTTTATCCTCTGTGGTAACTGCCAGATGTAAACAGAGGAAAACATTCCTTAGCGTGCTGTACTGTGTTTAATATTTCACCTACATTTCATCAAGAAAATTAAGAAAAAGCTCATTGAAGCTTCCACTAAATGAAACAAACATTAAGAAGCACTTTTTGCACCCCACCCCCTTAGTTGCATATACTAACTCAACAGTTACAAGACTACAGATTAAAAACAAAAGCCACAAAACTCTGAATCCCCACAAGCAGTCAAACAGTGACTGCACCACTAGTGATTTCTTACAGTAAAATTGATCAAGGAGTTGCATATTTTTAAACAGAAATTGTCGAGTTTGAACTGTGCCACCTTGTACTCATCCAAATGTATTGCAATTTTGTTTAATCTATCAATCAACTGCATGCAAAGTAACACTGTAATGGAAAGTGTGCAGCCTTGCTCAGTGTCTTTATATGCAGAAAATTTTAGAAAATGGATTTTAATTGGAGATATACTGATCGCTTAGTCTACCTTGTCAAATGATTTACTTTCCTACTGTTGGATAAATTACAAATCCTACTTAATTGACAGATTATTTTGTTTCTATTTCATAATAATTGCCTCAAATGTGTCTCCTGCATTTTTGAATTTATTACCAAAATTAAGCTGCATTACTTCTCCAGATAAGCCATTGCAGTCTTTCAATGCCTTTTATTTATATATTACATTCTCACATTTTCACTGAGGAAGGATACAAGCGGTAGTACAACTTGAGCTAACCACAATATGTCTTAAAATTATGTCATATTGCTGTTTATTGGCAGTTAAATGTTTTTAAATATCTTAGCATGCCCCTTTTTGACCTGCTTGTGGATTTGTGTTCACTCTTTTTTCAAAAAATTTACTGTAATTACTGTATATTTAATTAAACAATACAATGCTTAGTTGTTCTAAATAAGCAATACCTGCAGTAAAAAGTCAATAGGAATTTTTACTTTGATTTCTATATTGCTATTATAGAATACGTCTTACCAATCAAGTCACTTTTAGAATGGCAATTTTCCATTTCATTTTCTCCATCCATCCATCCATCCTTCCATCCACACATCCATCCATCCATCCATCCATCCATCCATCCATCCATCCATCCATCCATTTTCTGGTAAGTCTGTTGACCCTTTACAGGATTGTGGGGACACCAGAGGCCTTGGCAGCCAATAGACATAAGACATTCTGAGCAGGACACTGGTCTACTGCAGAGCAGAGAGTCTCATTCAGAAACTACACTCACAGCTACAAGGAATTTGGAGATTGCCTAGTCACCTACTGTTTACCTTTGGGAGGTGGGGATTTAGCATCACCTAACAGCAAGAGGATCTCCAGTTCATTTCTTAGATGGGGTGATTTATGTGCAGAATATGCATGTCCTCCTGGTAATTTTGAAATAGTGGAACTCAGAATGCTAAGTCCTGTAATGTAGACACTAAATGGTTGAAAATATGGGCTTACAAATACAAAGTCAAAGATTGCCATTTCTTAGAATATTCCCTTTTCTCCAAAGTATGGTAATCTCAGAGTTGGTATATAATTTTGGAAAGTGTGAGGAGATCGACCCCCATAGCAGAGGGTGCAGGTGGCCTGCCCCCTCAAAAAGCAAGTTTAAAGGAGAATGTTGAGCATTGTTTGATATGCTCTATTGCCCTGCATTTCCAGTTTCTTTTGTCTTTTTTTTTTGACTTCTCAGGACTCAGCATTGCAAGCCTCGACATTTCAAGAGCGAGCATGTCCTCCCTGCATCTGCATAGATTTTATCTAGGTGTTCCTGTTTCCTCTCACATTGCATTCATGCTAAATTTTTCAAATTCTTTTACAGAGATCCATATGTGAGTGAGTCTTCCAACACTTTCTAAAGTTAACATTTTGTGTCCATTCAAAACATTTTAAATGAATGAAAGCCTTCTAAAAAAGCCATAGAGAATACCAAAGAAAGAGTCAGTTCCAAAAGCACAAACTGAAAATACACAATTGCTGGAAGCAAAACCAATTCGTAGCCTGACCATTAAAATATTTTAATCCAAGACAAAAGACTCTAGATACATCCAATAAGCGTATAAGCGCTTTCATTTTAAAACTCTTAAAACTTCATCATATGCAAATTACCTCTGTTATCAGAGCATTTAAATAAACTTTATCTATCATGTGACTTTTCAAAATCCCAGAACTTAAAGTAATAACACCCTTACATAATACATCCCTATATAAACACACCAAGTTCATTACAAATTCCCTGTCTAAATAAATACATACTGTGTCATATTATTTTAACATAGTATTAATAATGATGTTAGACACTAATTCTTTAGCTATCATGTATTACATTTCAAGCAACATGTGTAATAAGAAACATAAAAATGTAAACATATTTTTTTATGTATGTAAAACTGCTCATCTTTCCCAAGCCTTTAATTTCAACATAGGTGCTATATTGACATTGTCATTTAATCCTGGATGCCTATAAGCTTCTAAGTGTAACTGCCATTTTAATTCATGCTGTTCCAGAATTATTGTCTAGGGGGCCCCCTTTTTTCTTTCTCTACCCTTTCCAGAATACTAAATTTAAAAGTATGCTCAGGATAGTCTTTTAATTGTCTAAACAAAGCATTGGTGTTTTTTTCTTTCTTAATTTCATACAAGTGTTCATAGACTCCATTACGGAGCTTATGCTCCATTTTTCCGACATAAAATCCTTCACACCCCTGGCATTTCACTAAATAAATTATTCCTGTGGTATCACAATTATATTTTCCTTTTATATTAAATCTCCTTCCCCTTGTAGATCCGTGGTGGTGCAGCAGTAGCATTGTTGCCTCACAGCAAGAGGTTCTCCCGTTCGATTCTCAGCTGGAGTGCGGGAAGTGCCTTCTGTGTGGAGTCTGCATGTTCTCCCCATGGTTGAGTGGCATTCCAAAAGACATGCGTGAATGAGCATGCCTTCATTGAAGGTTGGGTGTCGAGCTGGCAACTCAGCACCGTAAAATTCTACTGCCAATCATTAGCAGACCGGAGTTCCACTGTGGCGACCCCTAACTGGGAAATGCAGAAAGACAAACAACAACAGCAACATTAAATCTCCTTCCCCTTATAATAACATGGGTCCCCTCAAGTATATACCTGGAATAATTGCATCTGCCACATTTAGTCATCTTGGTGTTTAAAATTTGTGTAGCATTCCTTTTTGCTTCCTCCATGTTTTTGATGTTACAACCCCTTCTATAAATGATGATGGATGTTTCCCCAATGCCATTAATTATATTTAAATGTTCATGAAACACTTTCCAGTTTTTATTCATAATCCATCTAATATTGCCACTAGCTTCATTAAAGGTTGTAATGAATGCATTATTATATCTTCTGTTATTATTACAGTTACTATTAAGGCTAATTACCATGCCACTTTGTGGATTCACCATCAGAATAGGTTGATAAAACCCTCAGTTTCTTTTGGATGTTACTTCTGCTGTCAACTCATCTAACAATCCTGCTGGATAACCTCTCCTAGTCAACATGCTTGTTAAAATATCCACTTCTTTATAATAATCAATGTCTAAGGCATTTATTCTAGCCGCCCTTACCAGTTGGCCTTTTGCCACTGCTCTTTTTTGTTTAAAAGGGTGGCAGCTAGAATAGTGCAACAACATGTTAGAATAGGTGGGTTTTCTCTATATACTACCCACATATTCACTCAGTTCATGATTTTTCCTGAGCATTACATCCAAGAATGGCATCTCATTTACATCATAATGACATGTACATTTTAGGAATTCTGTGCTTTCATTAATATATTGTATGAAATTTTTAAGTCTAGTCTTGTCATTTCCCCAAATGAGGAATATGTCATCCAACTAGCGCAAATAAAATTTAATACATCCTGAATGAATGCTGGTATGTATAAACCTTCGTTCCCATTCCAACATGACTACATTTGCCAAAAATGACCCTACTGGGGAACCCATAGCAACTCCTTCCTTCTGTTTATAAATATCTTCTTCAAAATATTTAAAATTATTAGTAAGAACTATTTCTAATAGTTCTATAACATTGTTAACTATTATTTGACCCAACTTTTTATTCTCTAAGTATTCCCTGGTGCATTCTAAAGCAGTACAGTGTGGAATGATGTTATATAAATCCTTTACGTCAGTTGTGGTCATGATATCCCTACCTTCAAATCCAACATTGTTCATTTTTGCCAGAAAATCCCAAGAATCCCTAAATAGATATTGTTCCTCTGCTAAATAATGTTTACACTTAGCATCAATATACTGTGCACATGGAGCCCCTACCATCCACTATCGGTCTCATGGGTGGAGAGATGATGGACTAGTGAATTTTGGACACTCCAGAAATTGCAGGAATTCTGGGAGACATGACATTTAGATATTTAAATTCATGCATGTTTATTCTTCCCTCTATGAACATATCTAGAATTGGATTAGTCACTTTTATGTATGCGCTATTTAGTTCTGACCTACTACTTCTTTCATACGTTTGCCCTTGTAACATCCTTCTTATGTCGTTCTTATAATCAGCCTGTTTCATAACTACAATTCCCCCGCCCTTATCGGGTTTCATGACCCGTAACTCATTAACATGTATGAAATCCATAATTCCATCTCTGTTATCCTTATTATCCTTTTTCTTTCTTTTTTTATTCCCATAATTTGCCCATAAATCAAGCACACCAGCTGACATTTTTTCAAACATACCCAGGGTGGGGTGCACTGGTGGATTATATAAACTACTTATCCTGAGTGTTTCAAATACATTAATACTATTATCTTAGTTAAATAGCAGTTGAAAATTTAATTTACGTACATATAATTTTAAATCAATTAATACATTGGTTAAATTTACTTCATTTTTAGGTACAAAATTCATACCTTTGGCAAAAAAATTGGCCATGTCAGTCCCTATACAAAGTTCAGTGTAATTGTATAATTTGAAGTCCTTCTCCTCATTATATACAACAACTGGACCTTCCATCCTGGAAATTTCTGAGTCAATTTCCATCCTGTAGATAAACATATTCTCATCCCTACAGCTGCTCAGGTTCTCCTTCCTCAATATAGTGGTGTATTGCCTTGATAATAGGTAGTCCCATTGCCCTGGTGTGGGCCTTTCATATAGTTCTTCCTGTTGTTGTTGTACCTCTTTTTCTGGTTCTGAAGTTGTTCCGATCTCCTGGGATACAGAAAATCCTGTTGACAGTTGGGCTTATTAGGTGAAAATGCATTATTTTGCCAATGGGCTTCATCAGTGTTCCCTCATACTCCATGTTATGGTGACTATCAGGTGCTGGCCCTGTTTCCTTGCCTCTCTGATGCTCATCAAATCCATTCCATGTTTGAGAAACCGGTGGGGGGGGAGTAAGACTTACCCATTTCGTAGTCCCTCCTATCTCATTCATATTTCTTCATCTTATACCCCTTGGTCTTTGTGATACTCTGCTCAATACTCAAAAAACATGCCCATGCTAAATTTTATAGTCAGGGTATGACTTGTCATTAATAATGCTCTCATTTAATCTGGTTACCTCAACCACTAGTTCATCAATAAACTTGGTGTTGTGATGCACAATGAGTTCCATAAGCTCACACCCTTGTTTGTCAAAGAGAGAAATAAGATCTTTATGCAGGGGTGAGTTAATTTCTGTTCCAGTGGGTTC
The DNA here is from genome assembly GCF_019279795.1 of Protopterus annectens. Classification (NCBI taxonomy): domain Eukaryota; kingdom Metazoa; phylum Chordata; order Ceratodontiformes; family Protopteridae; genus Protopterus; species Protopterus annectens. The sequence goes on along the minus strand of NC_056735.1, from coordinate 1,394,356,302 downwards.
CTCCACTGTCTGAAGCCTTTTGGCACTCTATTCATTTTAATGTTTTCAACCAATAATTCTCTAATTGCAGTTTTTTAAGTTTAAATAATTTCTGATCAAGCAGCTCTAATTTCCTCGATACATCTGAAGTGTCCAAGGAACAACTTTCATTCATGAATCCAACACCTTTCTGGATCCATTCATTAATGTTAGGGATAATATTCTGTCCATTAAAGCCATGGTTACTGTTGCCCACTGCTGTTGTGCTACCAAAACGACTCACGTTGTTACTTACATTTGATGTATTGGCCAGTTCATTGGTAGTTTGTTGGTTCTGTCTCACATTATCAGCCTGGTTAGCCCCAGCTACATTACCAGGGCTCATAACGGACATTTGTAAGGGTGTATTGTCCAAACGCTGGGATAATTGTTGCACCAGTAATGTCAAATTACCAGTCGTTTGCTGCAACATGGTGATTTCAGACCTCAGTGTACCCTCTACTGAATCAGGGAATAATGGATGGGACAAACCATAATTTCCAGCAGCCATACCAAACAAATAAATAGTGTCAGTACCAAAAGCACAAACTGAAAATACACAATTACTGAAAGCAAAACCAGTTCATAGCCAGACCATTAAAGTATTTTAATCCAAGCAAAAGACTCTAGATACAGCCAATAAGCGTATAAGTGGTTTCGTTTTAAAACTCTTAAAACGTCATCAAATACAAATTAGCTTTGTTATCAGAGCATTTAAATAAACTTTATCTATCATGTGACTTTTCAAAATCCCAGAACTTAAAGTAATAACACCTTTACATAATACATCCCTAAATAAACACACCAAGTTCATTACAAATTGCCTATCTAAATAAATACATACTATGTCATATTATTTTAAAATAGTATTAATAATGATGTTAGATACTGATTCTTTAGCTATCATGTATTACATTCCAAGCAACGTGTGTAATAAAAAACATAAAAAATGTAAACATTTTTTTATATGTAAAACTGCTCATCTTTCCCAAACCTTTAATTTCAACATAGGTGCTATATTGACATTAAATATAATTAATGGCATTGGGGAAATACCCATCATCATTTATAGAAGGGGTTGTAAAATCAAAAACATGGTGGAAGCAAAAAGGAATGCTGCACAAATTTTAAAAACCAAGATGACTAAATGTGACAGATGCAATTATTACAGGTATATACTTGAAGGGACCCATATATTTTTGGTAATCCATATTAAATGGGTACAATTGGATGTGATACATAAAAATAATTCATTAAGTCAAGTTCAATCATTCCATTCATGTGCATGGAATATATATTGGAATGAAAGCCCTGAACCTCTGTGTTGTAGTTTCCATCAATGCTGCAGACCATTTACTGATTCTCCTTCATGCCCCTTGACCCATGCAGTTGTCCTCTCAGATGGCCGTGTGGTCCTGTATCAAAGCCCGTGCTGAGGTTCATGTAGACTGCATCTACTGGTACTCCACTGCCACGTTCTGCTATAATGCACTTGTATGTATGTATTAGGTCTGACTGACAGCTCATTCTGGACATGAATCATGCTGGTTGTTGTCCTGAAAACAATTGTCCACTGGAAATGTAACCAGCAGATTTTCCCCTTAGAAGTTTCTCCATGACTTTTACTGCCTCTCTTGCTGGGCTAATCTGCCTGTAGTTCCCATACTTTTCATGCTCCTCTTTCTGTCTTGCAGATGTTGGCTTTTTCAGTGACTCCCAGTGATCTGTTTAAGATCTCCAAGGGATCCACCCACACATATCCAGATGTCAAGACACTGACCTTGGAATTTGAAAACATAGTTTACAGAAGGCATAGAAGCCTTCCACACACTAAGGATCATACTTTAGTAATTAATACCATGATCTGTGTGCATGAATAGTGATGCAGATCACTGTTGTATAAAAGACTGTGCTAGTCTGTGAACTGCACACAGAATCACATGGTGCACTACTATTTATTGTGTGCTCCTGTGCCGCATCCCATCTGATTGCTGATGGCATGCATGGTAAATCTATCCCTTACAGTGCTAAATAAAGTGTACCATAGTGCAGGGCTTGTATACCATTGAATGGCATGTAAAACCCCTTTTGATTCATGAACCTGTGGTATGCAATGGTGCAAGACCCTGCATGCAGTTTTGTTATAATGTGCTTCAGCAGTTCCCCAACCAAGCAACAACATCATGTGGAAATGAAGCCTTCCCTCCTAAATGCATGTAGTTCACAAAACCTGTAACACAGTTGTATGTGCTGGATTACATAGTGTAAACTACAGGAATCCGATGGTCCACAAATATTTGTTGTAGCATTGGTGGCCACAACATTCCCATTCTCCTGCTCCTATATTGTTGAGCAGGCTGATGTTAAAACCCTAAACCTACCATTGCAGCTGTTGCATAGCAGGAAAAATCACTACAGGCAATGGAGTCCTCTATATTGCACACTACCATGTCCGACCCCACACTGTGATGGTAGCTATCTCCCACCAGTGGGAGCTTGCACAGCACCATATCCCCTCATTACCATAATGTGGTAATATGGTGTCATCCACAGGCATGGGCAATGAGATATGTGTTTTTATGACCTGGAACTGCCTGTGACTACAGGGGAGACCATAAACGTAGCTGTGGAATTCAGAATGACATAACACATGAAACTATATGGGAATCCTACAGAACTATAGCTCTGGACATATCCTTTGTAGTGAATGAGAGATACACTAAACATGAATAGTGGCTCAGCTGCTCATGAAGGCATAGGGGGTTTAAACTTTAACAACGAGACCATGCACAATCCTGTGCAAGTGATTAAGAATCTGTTTGCTGTGACACATATTCGGTTATGTGATCTCCACTATGCTGCCTACATTTGCACTATGCCATTTGATACTATTTTAATGTCTGTATGGTGTACAAAACACTCTGTGGGACAGATTCTGCACATATTCTATTGATGATTGAATGGCACATGGGACAGGAGTGTACCATGAGCTCCAGTGCATAATTCATAGACAAGAATAGCATTTGAATTGTACTCATATTATTTCTTGTTTTTTAATGAAAGAAAACTGTAAATGTGAATATTTACCAACTAAGTTTCTTGTTGCAAGGAGCAACAGGCACCTTAACTTCACATTTAGATGTAACTATAGTATTTTCACTGTAATTTCTTGGTGTAGCACTAAAGTAAAAGGAAGAACTATTGCTTGAAAGTGTACCAATTTTTGTCCTCAGTATCCTGGATTTTTGTTTTCCTGCTTTGTGAATTATTGCCTTGTGTATGTCTACACTGTGCTGTTGTTAACTACTGCTGTTCTGCATTACTTTATGCATAGGTGTAAACACTGCTGTGTTCTTAGCTAGCTATGTGTGTAAGACACTCATATAATGGAAATTAATGCTAGGTATACTGTCTCTGCCTACCTGTATTAATTTTTTTCTCTCTACCCATGGTATTTTTGTCTCTTGCTCTTTTCTTGAATTACTTGCTCATAACGAATCTCCCTCCTCTCTGTTTTTATAGCCCTAGTGGATTTTTCCCTGTGGTTTTCTCCTGGCCACAGTGCAGGCAGCACAGGTTTGAGGACCTTAACAGATACCCTGCAACTCTAACTATCTGTCCAGAAGCCACCATTTTAAGCTTAAAATAATACCACTGGAGTATGTGTCCCAGTAAATAACTACTACATAAGCTAATTGTTTAATTAATGCTAGACTTTATAAGCACAACAAGAATTTACAGTGGTTTTTTTTGCTAGTCACCACGAAAAGCAGATGACAGCAGCTCCTATCCTTTCTCTTTGGTTACCATCTATCCTCATACTGTTTCTGTGTATATTCTCCTGTTCTGCACTTTACCCTTCCCTGAATTCATTTCTAGCCTCACTCATAATTGCCTTTCCTACTGCACCTGCCCTATTTTACTGTCTTCAGACTCTTACATATTAATGGGGTTTTTTTATGTTTTGCCCTGCTTTTAGCTGCTAGTAATACCTCTCTCTCCCCCTGCAAAGCCCCTCTCTGTTGTAGCTTATTTTAACCATACAGCACTGGGTTTCCTTCAAGTAAACCTACTTGTGTAGCTTGAGGCTATTGTCCTTTTGTAAGCTTACTTCTGCTCATATTTTATTTCTTTTTATTTTATTTCTGGTGACTATACCTTTAGAAACTTTATATCCTTGTCTCTCAAGCTAGTTTTTCACTATCTTTTCTGATTGTTTTTATGACTTCATCTTGACCAGGGTGCTAGCCAGTTCCCATTACTTAACATCAAATCTCTACTACTCAAGCTAAAACCTTGCACTCCTTCCACTGACAATCTATCTCCTACATTCCTCAAACTTGCTGCTGACTCAATTGCCTATCCTGTATCTATACTAATTAATCGATCTATTCTGGAATCAACTGCCCCCACCCTTTGGAAATCTTTCTTCATTATCCCTCTTCATAAAGGTGGAAACTCCACTGACCCCTCAAACTACCAATCCATTGCCATTCTGTCCCCCCTCTCCAAGATATTAGAAAAATGTATTCACTCACAGCTTCCACTTACTTACCCCTACCCAACATGGATTTCGTCCTCACCACAGCACCACCACTGCCCTCCTCTCCTTCACTCATATCATTGCAGAGGCTCTAGACAACAATAAATGCATTTCCTGTCTCTTCCTAGATCTCTCCAAAGCCTTCGATACTGTCTCTCATCCTCTACTTCTATCCAAACTCACAAATCTCCACCTATCCCCCTCTGCACTTGCCTGGTTTAATAGTTACCTACCTGGCAGGGAACAATCTGTCAAATGGCTCTCGTCCTCCTCACCTTTCCTTCCTATCTCCACTGGTGTTCCCCAAGGCTCCATCTTGGGACCTAACATCTTCGCCAATTATCTTTACACCTCATGCAAAGAATCCTCCCTTATTCAGTATGCCGACGACTCCACACTTATATCCATCTCAAATAACATTCCTGAACTACACTCCTTGACCCAACAGGCCCTACTATCCACTGAACAATGGCTCTCTCACAACCTATTGATCCTAAATCCCAAAAAGACCAAACTCCTACTTTTCCTTCCCCGTTCTCTTTCTCATCACAAAACCTCCTTTTTTATTGCATCTTCTAACAATACAAATATCCAACCTGACACACACAAAACTCCTAGGGGTCATTACCGATGACAAACTCAAGTTCAACCTACACATACTCCAATGTATAAAAAAAAAAAAACAGAAACTAGGTCTGCTATATCGGAACAAAAAATTCCTAACCCCTGAATCTAGACTTACCGTGGGCCAGGCACTCCTCCTCCCCTCCCTCTTATACGCCGCCTCAGTTCTTACCAATATCCAGGCCTCCACTCTAAACAAACTGCAACAGACTTACCATAAAATAGCCAGATTCATTACTAACTCCCCATACAACTCACACCACTGCATTTCTTTAAACTCTCTTCAATGGCTTGAACTTCCCCAGTTTCTGCTATCTTATCAGTTTCATATGCTACACTCTATTCTTTATAAACCCTCCTTCTGTCCATCTCTATCTTCCTTAGTTTCCATTTACATCCCATCCTGGACCCTCCGTACTTCTAACCAACAATTATTTGATATCTACCACCCAAAAAGGTCAGTAGGCATACTACTCTACAAACACTCCCTTACCCATGCTTAAAACAAACTTCCCCTTGACTTACTTTCAATCTCCCACACCTCACACTTTAAAAATGAACTAAAAGCTTATTTTCTCAATTCCAGAACCTGCCCTTGCCATGACCCTACCTAGTCTTCCTTCCCTTTATGTACCCTCGAAAGGACCATACTTAGTACCTCATTACACCTCTCTCTCTCTCCAATGTGTTTACTATGCATTTGCACAATTTTATACAAACAAAAAATGTTCATTGTTGACCTATTGAACTATATCAATGTAAAATTGTTACTTAGCTTCATTTTAATGCAACTTTAACTTTATGCATGTATCCCAACATATGTGAATTGTTTTGCTATAACTGCTATTATATCAATATTGTTTAAAATTGTACTTGTTTTAAAATGTATTACTGGAGCTTTTCTCCTCGGGTCTCCACTGAAAATGGGCCACAAGCCCAGTTGGAGAAACCCGGTTAACAAATGTCAATAAATAAATAAATAAAGTATGGTCTTTGGTATATCATATGTTGGTACTGTAATTCATTTCTAATAATAGCTGGAGTGTGGACCATACTGTATAGAGGGCTTTTATGCTGTATGTTGTAATTTGGTGAACCTTGTTGGGGGGGGGAGGGGTGAGAATACATTAGAAGTATTAGATGGACTGCAAAAGGGCGGGGGTCAGGCTAGTTGCTGTATTTGTGGAGGGAGGAGGAAGATAACAGAAACTGAGTGGCTAAGTAGGGAAATGGGGGTGGTAAGAGGACAAATTGTAGGAAGAGAGGACAAAAGGGAGATTTGTGGTTAAGGAAAGGGACATTCTTCAGGTGAAGGTGAGATTCCATACCAGAGAGAGAGCTAAAACCTGTTCAGAAATTGTACCTGCAAGTTGGAATGTCATCCGATACGACATTAGAAAGTAAAACAATTGCAACCAATTCGGAATTCAATTAAAAGTCCACAAAAAAAGAAGGGTACAAATGTACTTCTTGTGGGGATCATGGATAAAAGGCTGTTCCATCCAGACACATTATCATTATCAATATTTAAATAAAGATTTATGTAAAACAAATAACTTCTAGACTGAAATATGATGGCAGTTTAATATTTGTGATAAAATATGATACTCTCTTATTAGAGACATTCTATGCAATATTTCTAGCCATGATGAAAGAGTTTTCGTGCCCCTTTACAAGGCTGTGGTCAGAATGCATATAGAATATTGTGATGCTGCCTGTGTTTACAAATGTGGCCAAATATCCAGACTGGAAATAATTTATAAGTATTTTATGAAACAGATTGATGGTGTTAAGAATTATAGTTACAGAAACAGACTTGAACTTCTGTCTCTGTATTCCTTGCATTATAGATTGCTTAGGTGGGATATGATTCTTGTATATAAATGTTTAAATAATGCAGTATTATCACCCACTTTGGGTCTCACATTCATTCAACATAGTCAGAGTACCAGAAGTAATTGTTTTCATGTAAATATGTCAGGATGGCACTCTTATTTGAGGAAAAGCTTTTTTTATCAAAGGGTTGGGAAACTGTGGAATGATCTCCCTGTAGAGATCAGGAAAGTCTTTAGATCTCCCTGTAGAGATCAGGAAAGTCTTTAGTCTCAATATATTCAAAATGTTTTGTGACCATTGATTTGGAAATAGGGTTTCTAGTCCTAAGTAACAGCTAGCAAGCTCATTTAATGTCTCTACTAAGGCTTTGAGTTTAATACTCACCAAACACTGAACATTGAACTATCTCAATTTACTTTATAGCTTTTGCAATAGACTATAATGCTGCACTTTGTCTAGAAGTTTTATAGGTTATGTATCTGTTTATAGTATTTGTATATGCTAAATGGCTGAGGTTGTGGCTGAAAAAGATAAGCACACCAGCTCATGTATCCAATAAATAAATGTAGCTAAATGAATAAAGGCTGGCAAGTTAGTAATAGTGGAGAGAGAGGTTCCAGAATTTAGGACTTTTAGGGGTTTCATTAATGAGATAATGGACTTTAAGGAGTTAAGTGGATTTACTGGGACTCAGAGACAGCTCTCGATTGTGGAGATGGGAAGGTTATGAAGAGCTGGGAGATAAAAGTTACAATTTGTGGGAAGAAGGCTTTTGTAAATGAGGTTACAAATCTGCACTAGTATGAGAAATTTCAGTCCCATATTCAACAAGAAGATGCACATTCTCCACTAATGCTATAAACCAGCTAAGCTGTTCTAGTGTAGGAAGAAGGGAGACAGCAGATGGAGGTGCCTGGCAGAGGAGGCAGGACAGCTGCATATGTGATGGGAGTATGAAAAGATTCAAGTGCTTTGGAATAGGGTAAGTGAGGCATTAGAGAAAGAGAGAGAGAGAGGTGGCAGGTATGGGGAGTAAGAGTGTATAAACTGGGTCTTAGCTTCATAGGTGCAATAGGTTTAACGAATTGATTATATGCCTAGTAAGCAGTGGACACTGTCCTAAAATCCCATTCTATCAGTCACTAGTCATTGAATGGCATTTCAACTGAATAACATTACAAACAAAATGATCAGACTCTGAAATGCCAAAAATTTATTATAAGTACAAAGCTTTCGGGACAATTCCCTGCATCATTGTTAGTACAAATGCAATATCAGATGTTAACATAAATATTAAATTCAAACTGATCACAAGATACAAACCCCCAATAAAATTTCATGCCTAATTATTTGATAACAAATCCTTAAAGACATACACGGATATTAACGATACATAGTATATGCATTAAAAACTGAAGAATAAAAATCTAAAACATATTAGCATACATCATTTTAACATCATCTGTTTTTGCTTTAAAATCGACTTAACACTAACTGCAGTATTCAAGCTTGGTGCATGATTGGCTTCCAGCCATATAATCCAATTTTATTCAATGACTTCTAATTTATTGTTAATGTCCCCTCCTCTAGGCACAGACCCATGAGACCAATTATCTCAGGTAGAGGGTGGATAAGAGAAGTAGTTTCTTTGTACTTGGAAGAAGTTCTAAGTCCCTTTTTGAATAAGATTCAAAGTTTTATTTTGATACAGGGGACTTCTTATAAAAAAACTGTATATCTCGTATGAACTGAAACAGATTGATGATTTTTTATTTGTTACTCTTGACATTAATTCATTGTTCACTGTTATTCCGAATAGCTACAGGATTCAAACAGTACGTGAATTTCTTTGTATGAACAGTATCTTATCTGGTGGGATATTGAAACACTATGTGAACTGTTCGATATAGTTCTAACAAGGAACATGTTTGTTTTTGATAACCACACCTACCATCAGGTATCTGACATGGTGATGGGGACATTCAACACCAATACTTATGCCAATGTAGCCCTGAACTAATGGGAAGCTCAGTACCTCTTTAGTGCTCTGGCCCATTGCTCAGCTAACATATCTTTTTCAAGTGCTTTGTAGATGATATATTTTTAATATAAAGGGAATGAATGAGACCTCCTTGAGTTTGTTGATTATACTGATACTACTACTGACTTTCTAAAATTTAAACTCAATTTTTCTAGTTAGGAGCTATGTCTTTTGACATTAAAATTGGGAGACAGGGTTCTGAACTATGCATGAGTATTTACAGAATGGATGTCAGGCAAATAGGTACTTCCACAGAAAAAGTATACATCCACCACGTATGTTCAAAGGTATTGTTAAGAGTCAGCTGATGAGAGTCAGCAAACTGAATGCCAATACACAGGTGTCTAATGAACAGATGGATGTTATGCTAGAAGAATTTAAGGCCAGAGGGTACGGCAACATCTTGCTGGGAAATTTAACACAGCAGATCATCAGGGATACACTAGGAGCAGCTACGCCCTACTTCATGAATACTACCAATGAAGAAGGTGTAAGGGATAGGATTCAAAAGGATTTGGGTGTACGATGTTACGAGTTTTAACAGGAAAACTGATAAGGTTAAGAATATTATTTCTAATAACTGGGGAGTATCACATGCTTTGCCTGATTTAAAGAAGTTGACTGGTGATAAACCAAGCTTCTTATATAGGAATCATAAGTTGAAGCAGTGCCTGCATTATAAGGATGTGAATAACTTAGAAAATCCCAATATCAGTAGTAAAAGTGGCACTTTTCCTTGCTATAACTGTTCCTGCTGCAAACGTATATGTACTAACAATGAATTTGTGCATCCTACTACCAGGAAGAGATGTGAATTTAAATATTTTACTACCTGTGATGCAACTAATATAGTCTACTTAGCTACATGTGCTTTGTGCTGTGGATTTTATATAGGGAAAAGCAATAGGAAGCTAAAAATGTGAATGATTGAAGATCATTCTAATATACGGAGAAGTGTTACTACTAATTCCCTGGCAAAGCTTGTTTTAGATTGTGGTCTGGAGTACACTTTTAATTTTAGGGTAATTCAGATACTGGCCCAAAACTGTAGAGGAGACATTAACAATAAATTAGAAGTCATTGAACATAATTGGATTATACAGCTGGAAGCTGATCGTGCACCAGGCTTGAATACTGCAATTAGCGTTAAGCCGATTTTAAAGCAAAAACAGATAATGTTATATATATATATATATATATATATATTGAATGTACAAACCACGTAAAACAAAATCCGCAGATTCACACAGAAGTTCCTATTAATTATACTGGAACAAAAGTGCTTAACTCTGTATTAAAGGTTTTTCAAGTTTTTATCCATTCTCTTTGGTCTCACTTTTGTGGATTAATGTATTGAATGTATGTTGATCCTTAACCTGACAGAAACGTTGCATAGCCCTGTGTTACTGGCATGTTCCACAGTAGGTGGGCCTGGAACAGGCACTGATGAGATGAATTGTTGAATGTCCTGGTGTGCCAGTATAGCAGAGGAATAGATCCTTTTATCATACCTATCTAAACCTCTAATCTCCTTGTCCATTGGAAACATGGCAACATTCTGTGATCCCTGGGAACCATACTGAACCAAAGTGATTACAAAATAATCAGCAAAGAGATGTTTAGTGAGTTCTGATTCTCATGCTAGTGGTGGCTTCCAAAGGACACAGCTTTGTGATGAACAGATTAGAATCAGGGTGTCTCCAGACTGGTCTAATAACAGCCCCATGTTAGAGTGCCTTAGGCTTGTTCGCCATTAACACCACCAGGTGTGCCTGGGGAGACAGGGAGCAAAGATAGAAAGCTTCTGTCAGTCTAAGCAGCTCATCACCATGATCATCATCCTGAGGTCATCTAGAAGAGGTGCATGAGAGGCTGGACTTATTATCATTGTTCATTACAGACCCATTAGCCTTAAGGTCATCTGAGTTCTCACTGAATCCAGATGTGATGGTGTGCCATGACCTCTAGCACCTAAAAGTGCAATCTCATGCAGAAACAAGTATGTAATAGATTAGAGCCAGATGTTGAGGATAAAATGCCAGTGTTGATGTGAAGTGCAAAGTTTGCTCTGTGTGGGAACAGTCCTGCACTGGAGCTGGTAAGACTTCAGAATGTGTAACCTTTCATGCATGCAACAAATGCCCCAACCAGATTTCAAGTTTCTACATGACTTCCAGGACCTGAGGTGCAAGCTTTAGCCAGGCATGACCAGATACACCATTTTCTGCTGAGACCTGCTGTGTCCACACAGGCCAGGGGGCTGGACTCAGGAAAAGAGTTATGACCATTAGTACCCTCAGTCTTTGGCAAAATAAAGCAGTAGACAGATCCCTGTGATCAGGATGTCCACTTACTGTTTTTAGCTGATCATTTGAAAACAGGAGATACAAGACCCAACACACAGAGTGGAAACAAGGATCCACCTGCACCTTAATTCCAGGGTTCTTGCCCAAGGCTGAGGACTGGTTTGGGATTGAACCCGTGCAAGTCAAGGGTGAGTTTATCACCTGAAAGGTCTGTGTTGGTTGGGTATCAAACTTACTTTGAATAGTTTCATGCCTGAACCTGGCCTCATGAGTGTTTGTCCCTGTATGGTGTTCTTTCACATACCTGTGCTTATGAGGAGGACCCTCCTATCATTTTCCACTTGAACAATCACCATCTTTGAAAGGTAACTAATACCTTTTCCCAAGGCAATGAATAGTTTTTCCCATCTTCAATGCTGAGTAGCAAGACTTAATTTACAGCTTTTATGGCAGTTATCACTGTGGACTTTGGCATGTAATGTGATGGCCAAAGAAACACTTATTTTGGTGCTTAATCATTAGAGTGCAGGACTTTACTAACAGCAAATAGGATCATGATCCAAACGGGTGTGTAGACTTTTCTGAATGTGGGATTTTGGTGGAAAAAATCAGATTTCACTTGGTGAAATAATACCCACTTAAGGATCCATCAAGGATGGTCCTTAACATTAAATCAGTTATAATCAGAGTTTAACTTATTCCTAAAAAGTGATTTTATTTCTTGTTATTAATGATATGAAAGTACTTTGCAGCACTGATATTATAATACCATATTCAGCCAAGGCTGCATCCAGCTTCTTCTTCATTATTTCTAAATTCAGTGCGGATGGAATCAGGAGTTTGTGTGACATTATAGTACCTGTGTTCTACTGTGGTACTATCCATATGACTATACTGAAGCAATTACTAAAAGTTTTAGGATGTAATTAAGAGGCTTCTAAGGCAATGCTGGACTTCCCGCAGAGTGTAGGAATAGTGCAGCAGCTGCTGCACAGAATATGGCCATCTAACGATCCAGTAAAGGGCTCCCAGGATGTGCACAAGTACTCCTACACTATTCCCACAGGAACGCCACTGCATAATGCTAATTATCTCATTTGCTGGTGAAAACCATGCAAATGAGGTGAATTAGTGATTCAGCAAGCAGGCAGGTGGCCGTGCAGGAATAGTGTAAGAAGCAGTAGCTGAACACATTTCTGCAAATTACAAAACGGAGGCATGACAGCTCGAAATAAAGCATGTATTACAACTGTTAGGCATGCCAATGGTCAAATATATGTTATAAAATAAAACTTTTTTTTTTTTTTTGTCAGTTCTCGGCCGTTTAAGCTTAGGGCAGCGGTGTGCAAATGGGATCGTGCCAAAAATTAAAAAAAATGTGAAAAAGCAATCTTCAAGAAAAATCTGCATTTTGTCATTATAGTCAATGGCATGCAGAATGAAAACAATACCAAGGAATAGTGGTTGCTAAGGGGAAAGGCCCTGAGGAAGTGTGGTAACTATGGATTAAGACAACATTGTATGCAAATGAGGGGATTTATACTGAATCACAAATTTCTTCTAAATGTCAGACTGCACCTAACAATTTAGGTGCACCAACATGACTGTGTATGCAGGAGAGTTAGATGACATGAAAAGGGGGTGTGCCATGCTTGCTGTAAGCACATTGGAGCTCGGTGGCCTGTGTTTGCCCTTAGCTAAGCACAGCTAAGGAAGGGTGTGTGTCTGAGGCTGTACTGACTTATTCCATGAAATGAAGAGCATGTTCGTGTCCAGGGAAGGGCCAGTTCTGCTTAAAGGTGTTTACTTTAGCTAAACAGGTATGCATGGTGTGCACTGGGCCTTAAAAAAAAAAAAAAAAAAACAGGAAATAGCAGAATTGTACATTTGAGCATCGGGTATGCGCGGCGTGCATCGGGGCTTAAACAGGGAGGAAATGGGAAGGGGAAACAGTAGAAGGAAGGCAATCAAGGAGAACTACCATAGCTGGCAGGTGGAATGTATCAGAATCAGCCAATTGCATAGGCAGCAGCCCAGCCCAGCACACTACTATAAATTATGCAAACACCTTTCAGTCTGGTTTTTCCCACAAACTCTACACCACTGGTGTACACATTCGGAGGAAGTTTAAAATGACAAAACTAACAAAACATGTTAGGGGCTGCTGTTGCTTTGATCTATCAGTATGTGTTAGAGACTGAGGGTGGTGAGTAGGATAATGCTGACAACCAACTCAGACCAAGGAGGAGGAGAAGAGTGTTCAGACCCAGGGTAACCTACCAAGGGCTACATGATCTGGAGATAGTAGAACGCTACAGGGTGGACAGGGAGATACTTCAGCAACTTGTTGAGCTGTGCCAACCTTGCCTCAGACCCAGAACCAACAGACAGGAACCCATCCCAGTGGATACCAAGGTATGTGTAGCCTTAAGAATATTAGCTACAGGTACTTTCCAAAGACCAACTGGGGATACCATGGGGGTCTCACAGGCATCTGCATCCAGGATACTCCACCAGTTCCTAAATGCCATGACACCACATGCCGCTGAGCACATTTACTTCCCCAGCACACATGAGGAGAGGACCAGCAATATGCATCTCTTCCGCCATGTAGCAGAATACCTGGAGGTACTGAGTGCTATAGACTACACACACACATCCCCATCAAAGCACCACCCGGTGACCAGGGTAGGGTCTACCTAAACCACAAGGGGTTCCACTGCATCAACTGCCAGGTCATGTGCGATGCCCAGGACATTATCATGAATGCAAGTGCTGGCAGCCCTGGAAGCTATCACAACTCCCACATCTAGCATTCATCACAGCTGTACCAGGCATTTGCCACTGGGGACATCCCATATGGCCATCTGGTGGGGGATGCTGGCTATGCACTGGAGCCGTGGCTGATGACACCCATCAGAAATGCACACACACCCACACAACAATGCCATAATAAGGTACATGCACAAACCAGGATCATTATAGAGTGTGTGTTTGGGATGCTCAAGTCCCGGTTCTGCTGCATTGACATATCTGGTGGAGTCTTGCAGTATTCTCAACTCACATATGCACACATGTTCATAGTATGTGCAATGCTGCACAATATGATCTTGCAGAAACAGCTGCAGCAGGAATAAAATGGGTAAGGGCCACACAGACCCCCACCATTGCCAAGGTCTTCACAGGCACAGAGGGACTCGGAGGAGGAACATCCTGAGCCTGCCCCTGTAGGCAGATGGAGGTGTGCCCAGTATGCCCTGTCCTTGGCAAAGAGGCAATGCATAGCACATGCACTGACACTGTAGGGGCCAAAGGACTGATCACTCTCTCTGACTCTCACACTCAGTAAAATAGATGCCAAACATCATGCCACCTATATCTTACCATCTATAGGCAGTGTACTGTGTGCATCTGACATAGTCAGCCTTCAAGAATCATCCACACAACTGCCTCAGGCACAAGGTAAGTCAGTCTCCTTAACAATAAATGAATGGAGTAGAATGTTCTGATAGCATATCTATGGTATTGATTCAAGCATGCAAGGGAATGGGGTGGCTTACTGGGATAGCAACAGACAACTGACAGTTCTGTGGGACAGCAGGAAGTGTATTCCCAGTACTGGCTTACCCACACTATGCAGTACCACCCTAGTTGACAAATACCACTGCAATGTATGTGGTGAGCCAAATAACTGGGGGTCATAGGTCACATGCATGGATGTCAAAGTGGGGGTCCCATGCCCACCCCCAGCCTCTCCCAGCAGATCATCTGTAGAAAAACATACAGAAATATCTGGCAAAGGCCCCCACATGGTGACATCCATGAAATCCCCACCTACAGACTTTTACACAGTGATATAACAGCAGGTCTGGCAGTGGCAGTATGGCTTTGAAAGGTAAGAAGTCTGAAACTACAAATATTTATGCCAGAACAATCTGACCTGGGGTTGATACTATTATGCCTGTAGTCTCAAAGATAGGACACATCACTATGCTAAATGGGACCAAAATGGTAAGCAAATATCAGCACAGTCTCTGCAAATGTGTCTTGTGTACAGATGAGTCACCCCCCCCATAGTCCCATGGAAATGCAGTAACTTGTCCCTAGCCTTAAGCAGCATCCAGACATCAACTAGAGTGATGGCTCAACACAAACAAAAAGCAATTGTCAGTAACACCCACAGTCAACTTACTGGTGCCATCCCAGGGTTGTCCACTGCCAGCAGCCTGGGAACATATGATCATCATAATGCACTGCCTCGCTACAGATGGCCTGCATCTGTCACACCTGGCCTACAGGCCTCTGGCAAATACCCATGCCTCACCCATAGTGCTCTGTTAGGGAGTGTCATAGGGTCCATAACACCAACATAACACAGTCTACAAAATGCAAAGAAAGGCCATGCTGCTAACTGCTAGGAGAAAACCTGCCAGCATCAGAGAGACAGAGATCTAGACAAAGCCATGAATAATGGGGTAAAAAAAAGGTCCAAAGAGAAGGATACCTTTGAAATACTGCTCTAATAATGTTAGAAAGTTGATGGAATGATTGTATTAGCATGGAGTGTCTGAAGGGTATGAAGGCTGAAACTGCAATGTCAACTGTCAGTAATAGCTGACTTCAACCCTGAGTGACTTGCAAAACACCTTTTCTTGAAAACCGCTCTCATTTGGGTAACCAACCAGATATATGAGTCATGAATCTGGAAATTCTGAGACACTCTGTAAAGTCGACAGGCAGGGCTAGGAGTCTAAACATGGGAATGCACTCATTGCAGGCAGTCCTAACCCTAGAGGATGGTGAAATGTCTGCACCCACAGAACCCTGGCTCACAACCATGAGGAGTAACACACCAT
Source organism: Protopterus annectens (assembly GCF_019279795.1). Lineage (NCBI taxonomy): Eukaryota > Metazoa > Chordata > Ceratodontiformes > Protopteridae > Protopterus > Protopterus annectens. Next base: position 1,394,340,078 of record NC_056735.1, on the reverse strand, counting down.
TTCCTCATCACTCATCCTATGCAACAACCTGACCCCAAACTGTGTCCATCCAAGCAAAATGAGGTGGGCCATACATATACGTGACACACACACACACACACACACACACACACACACACACACACACACACACACACACGCACACACACACACACACCTCCAGGCTGGTCAAACAGTCTGACACACACAAGACCCTCCAAGTGCAGTCAACCTTTGAGAGGACTCCTGTGCAAAGTACTGGTAGCTATAGGCCAACATATCTGACCTAGGACCCCCCCCACATATCTTATCCCCCTACAAATCTATCTGGAGTCTGCCTATCACCCAGATCCTGCCTGACTTATATTACCCATCCATGGTCTGGAAATCAGACCATGCCAGAACAGACATGCACAGATTCCACCATTGTAATATATCACCAAGGTGGTGGACCATTTCCAGAGCTCCAGCAGTCAATTGGTCATAGGCACACTTCTCAACAAGCTGGATTGTGCAAGAATGTGTAACATTTGGCTCATAATATTGGCGTGTGCATCATCCATCCTGTATTCCTCTGGTAAATCACTGTGATGATCTGAGGAGGTATGTCATGAGGTACTGAAACAATACAT